>NC_139596.1:201080-221080 GCF_946808225.1 Silurus aristotelis | reverse complement strand
TGAGTCTGTGATGAGTGTATGATGAGTCTGTGATGAGTGTATGATGAGTCTGTGATGAGTGTATGATGGGTGTATGATGAGTCTGTGATGAGCGTGTGATGAGTGTATGATGGGTGTATGATGAGTCTGTGATGAGCGTGTGATGAGTGTATGATGAGTCTGTGATGAGCGTGTGATGAGTGTATGATGAGTGTGTGATGAGTGTGTGATGAGTGTGTGATGAGTGTGTGATGAGTGTATGATGAGTCTGTGATGAGTGTATGATGAGTGTGTGATGAGTGTGTGATGAGTGTGTGATGAGTCTGTGATAAGCGTGTGATGAGTGTATGATGAGTCTGTGATGAGTGTATGATGGGTGTATGATGAGTCTGTGATGAGCGTGTGATGAGTGTATGATGGGTGTATGATGAGTCTGTGATGAGTCTGTGATGAGTCTGTGATGAGCGTGTGATGAGCGTGTGATGAGCGTGTGATGAGCGTGTGATGAGCGTGTGATGAGCGTGTGATGAGCGTATGATGAGTGTATGATGAGTGTATGATGAGTCTGTGATGAGTGTATGATGAGTGTATGATGAGTGTGTGATGAGTGTGTGATGAGTGTGTGATGAGTGTGTGATGAGTGTGTGATGAGTGTATGATGAGTCTGTGATGAGCGTGTGATGAGCGTATGATGGGCGTATGATGAGTCTGTGATGAGTGTATGATGGGTGTATGATGAGTCTGTGATGAGTGTATGATGAGTCTGTGATGAGCGTGTGATGAGCGTGTGATGAGCGTGTGATGAGTGTGTGATGAGCGTGTGATGAGCGTATGATGAGTGCATGATGAGTGTGTGATGAGCGTGTGATGAGTGTATGATGAGTGTGTGATGAGTGTATGATGAGTGTGTGATGAGCGTGTTACGAGTGTGTTAGGAGTGTAACCCTACAGGAGTGTTGTGGTGTATGTGGTGTGAATGTGAGAGACAGAAGTGTGAGCGTACGCTTCTCCACACAACCCTGATCCTGTGCCTCTCATGGTTCTCCTCCATCATCATCCTCCAGACATCCAGCTTCACCAACGCCTCTGATAACCACCACACACACACACACACACACACACACACACACACACACACACACACACATTAATAACCATCTTTATCATCACTTTCAATATATCAGGGCTCCAGACTGCGACCAAAAATAATAAATTGTGAGTAATATTTTAGCTGAGATCTCCACCTTACATATTAATCTACGTTATGACTGAATAATCTGCATGTTATGTTTTTATGTGCGTGTTCTGTGAGGATTGGACAATCACATCATTTGTTGAGGTAATAAACGGAGACCCATGCGCCGCCTACACTTGAGTTAAAGCACCAAAATAACCGGGCAGTTAAAGCAAATCTCACATTTCAGCATCATAAAAACATGTCGAAACTTAAACTATCAGACTTTTTCCAACAGTATCCATCTCTGTCCAGCTCTTCTGCTGCTGACACGCCTGTAGTAAAAAAAGCAGGAGTTGGAGAGCAGGAGAACAACAGACACACTGAGGATCATCTTTCTGTGTCAGTCAGTGAAAATGTAGATAAAAGTGCCAAAAGACATTTAAAAAACTTCTTGGATTGAAGAGTTTTCATGGCTGAGGCTTGATCACGAGACACAGAAAATGTTTTGTGACTTCTGCTCTAAAGCAGGCAGAGAAAGTGCGGGAAAATTTTATTTCATTACAAAGAGACAGCAAGAAAACATAAAAATGCTCGTGATCACATAATCACAAAAGTGCTCCAGAGAAATGATTATCCTCCTGTATGAGCGCTTCAGTTCCCAGGCCACGCTGTAAAAGGATGGCAGATGTGCACACAGCAGCATGACCGGAAGTGTTTTACATTTTTTAAGTTCATTCTTGTGCGGCATTTTAAAATATAATTTGGCGTCTGTTGTTTTTCTCATAGAAGCCAATGACTCTTCAATTGTCTGGAGCCCTCTATATGTGTGTGTGTGTGTGTGTGTGTGTGTGTGTGTGTGTGTGTGTGTGTGTGTGTGTGTGTGTGTGTGTGTGTGTGTGTGTGTACACCTGTGCTGAAGGTGTGTGTTGTGCTCCATGAGCTCCAGCTGTTTTGCAGCACTGCACACCGCCCCCTGGTGGAGTACTGAGTGCTCGGCTGCAGATTCTGCACACACACACTGAGATTCCTCACACACTCCACTCCTACACAATGCAGCTCCTGTAACACACACACACACACACTGAGATTCCTCACACACTCCACTCCTACACAATGCAGCTCCTGTAACACACACACACACACACACACACACTGCGATTCCTCACACACTCCACTCCGACACAATGCAGCTCATGTAACACACACACACATACACACACTCACAGTGGTTGTGTTTATGGGCTCCATGGTGATCTGACACAGTAACTGCAGGCCTGTAAAATTTCCATCTACTGTCCAATAAACTTCAGCATTTAGTGCAGAAGGAATCACAACCAGATCCTCCAGGACTGGAAACACTGTACCCAGAATACACACACACACACACACACACACACACTGTTCGTTATCTAAAACACACTCTGACAAGAACATCAATGACAAGATAATCATCATCATCATCAGCCTATGTGTATTTATGTGATTATGATGAACTACTTCTGTTCAGAGTGAAGCTGAGAAGCCTGCAGGTGTCCTTGATCTTCTGATAGACCCCAGGTGGAACAGATGGGTTTCTGTGTGTCTGAGCACCTTCTGAGATGCACTAGTGCACCACAGAGAACGTTGAAAAATGATGAGCTTTCTCTAGTTTCTGAGGAAGCTCAGGTCCTTCTGTGTTTGCAGTAAGATGTTGGAGATCTTTTACCAGTCAGTGGTAGTCAGTAAATAGTGTGCTGTGGAGCAGGTTCAGGGCTGCTCAGTTTACAGTGTTGAAGTGGAGGAAAGGAAGACACACACAGTAAAGTCACAGCCATTCTGCACAATAAACAACATCTCCTCCATGACCTACTGAAGAGGAGTTCCTTTAGCAGAAGATTCATTCAGTTCAGCAGTAGAAAGGAGATGAACAGGAGGTGGTGTACCCAAAGTGATCACACTCCCACATCTGATCATCACATTAAACATGATGATCCTCTGAGACAAATCTGAACTTGAGCAGATCCACCAACATCCACTACTCATACACACATTTACTGCCACTTTACTGTCACTGTACTGCCACTTTACTGCTCTTTACTGTCACTTAACTACCACTCTACTGCCATTTTACTGTCACTGTACTGCCACTGTAGTGCCACATTACTGCTACTTTACTACTGTTCTCACCCCTGTGTGTGATGTTGAATGCGTAGCTCTCGCTCTCCTCCCCCAGGATGTTCTTCACCACCACAGAGATGTTGTAGAAGATCAGGTCTGGAAGAACAGGAAACTCACAGGAGGAAGGTTTATTATCACATGGAAATATCACTCCATCCGAGTTCCTGTAGGAGAGAACCGGAGGGAAATGGAGAGGAGTGATATGTGAGACAGATGTACAGAATCGGGGGTAAGAGCAGACTCGGGGGTAAAAGCAGACGTACAGGATGTGTAGAGTGTATCTGCGTCTTCGAACACTGCTCAGGTTGGGTTCTCTGCCTGCTATCCATGAACACACAATGTTCTTCAGGTTCCTCGTAGAACAGCTCAGGTTCTTTGGTTTCTCAGGAGGAACTAGAAAAACACACTTCTTTTTACTTCTTTTATATAAAACATATATATAAAACTGGTGTGTATATAAGGTGTTGTGTGTTGAGCAATTGCGAAATAATTTGAACACACACACAAACACACACACACACACACACACACACACACACACACACACACACACTATCTACTCAGTAATCACACATCTGGATCACTCACTCGTTTTCTCAGCTAAAGTTAAAAAGCCGCTATGCTAGCATATTTGGTTGCTAGGGTAATGCTATTTGGTTGCCATGAACAGTAAAATATGTTTTTAGGTTTTAAAGGTTAAAGGTTAGGTTAAAGCTTTAAGCTAGCATATTCCAAGTGGTTGCTAGGGTGTTGCTAGGTGATTGTTATAGAGCACTGGGTGGTTGTTTTATTTTTTTACTAGCAGATTTTAGTGTGATTCCACTCACTAGGTTGTATCTAGTTGGTTGCTGGTTACTAGTGTGTTATTTGGTTCCTATGGCAAGCTAGCTGGTTGCTATGGTTTCAGGGGGTGGAGCAATGTGGTTTTAATTGTCTTAATTGTATTACTGAAGGAAGAAAGGCTCCAATCCAGTGAGAACATGATCAGTAAAGGAGTGTGACTGTGTTCCTGTAGAGGAGAAAGATCTCACCTGATTTGCTACGTTACACAGAAAAAACCTCACTTGAGCTTATTACTGTTCATCATCACGCTGAGATATCTACAGTAACATCAGTCTGGAGGAGACTGGAAAGTGTAGACAGATTCTCCACACTGTTTCTGAACTCACAGGTGACGTAGTTTAACACGCCTCGCTCGTTTCCTGAGTCGTCCTGACACACCAGGTTCACGCCCATCATGGTGATGTTGAGTTGGAGAACTCTGATAGCTCTGACACGGCGGCCGATGTTGATTAGAGGGTACGGCGTGTTGGAGAAGTGAATGGCAGTAACTCGAGCTCCATCTCTAGGGATGCAGCAGAAGAAGATGGACGATCCTTCCTGTAAAACCTCCTGCGCTGGGAATAACCTCGCTCTGCTGGAGGGAACGTTCTGCTCACCTGAAGCCCATAAAGCACAGTGAAGAACTGAGAATCACATCTGCAACAACCGCAAATGCACAAAGAGACATTCAGAGGTAAAGAAGTTCCTCAGACCCTGTTATAATCACAGCCACATTTCATTCCATAAACATGAGAGCAGCTCATAAACAAACAGTTTAATACTGAAACTCTCATCACCATCATCACCATCATCATCATCATGATGTGTGTGTGTGAGGAAGTCAACTCAGAATGTTGAGTTTTAGAGAAAAAGGAATGTGATGAAGGTATTTATCTGTCTATCATCTGTCCTTTCATCATAACATAATTGCAACAAACGATGACTTGCAGTGAGGTTACACAACTCAACCCTGTCAGATATCACACACACACACACACACACACACACACACACACACACACACACACACACAAACACACAACACAGGAAATGTTCACCAACTGACACCCTGCACCTTCCTGTACAGTTCATGGAATCTCCAACTGAATTCCTAAAACCAAAAACACTTCAGAGAACTTCAGATAAAGCTGCAGATATCCAGAGCAATACGAGTGCATTGTTTATACACCTTCATAATTTCCTCTTACTGCAAAATGAAAACCCTTTAATGTACTAAAGCTTAATGTGTTTACTGAGGTTCTCTCAGGTTCTCTTAGGTTCTCTCAGGTTCTCTGAGGATGTGCTTTTGTTTATGATTTCAGTTGGAGCAGAATGTTTAAATGTTCTCCACAAATTCTCACACAGATTCATCATCCCAGCCCTGGAGCGGAACTGTCATGAAGCATGATCTTTAGAACTGCGTGTGATCAGATATTGTTTTTACCGTGAAGAGTCGTCCATTCAGTCCATGAACCAGGAACACGTCTGACCCGAACAGAGTGATCAGCACACTGGAGTGGCAGCACTGAGGTCCAAACCCACCACACAAACCCATCTCCAGCCTCCTTACTCACATTACTCTGTATACATCAACATCATCATCAACATCACCAACATCATCACCATCATCATCATCAACATCATCATCATCAGCAACATCAACATCATCATCACCATCATCTTCATCAGCAACATCATGTGTGTGTGTGTGTGTGTGTGTGTGTGTGTGTGTGTGTGTGTGTGTGTGTGTGTGTGTCACCTGATTGATGATATGAAAACTTTCCCCTTGTCCAATTTGGACCTGATAAGTTTGTGAGGTTTGTGCTGAGGTTGTGTTGTTTTGATGCTCCATCCATCTGACCTCTAAAGTCCATGAGCTCTTCACTCGCACTTCTACACTGAGTTCTGCAGACTCGCTGCTTCCTGTCAGCAGATAAAGAAGGAGGGTTTTTTTTTATCATTAACTAGAACTCATGTATTATAATCAGGTAAATACAGAAAAGTGTAAAGTTCTGACCTGAAATCATCTCCAGACTGCTTGTGGTTTCTACAGAAACGAGGATGAGAAAATTCACTGACCAGAACACCAACATCTTCACCTCACACACACACACACACACACACACACACACACACACCATATCCTTATTCTTTTACACCTTTTACAGCACTACGATTATGACGTCACTCTGGTATCAGAGCTCCGCCTACTTGTAAACCCTTCTCACTCAGTCACTGTATATTATTTACTTTAGTGTCATTAAACTTGACTTTTATTTACATTTATACCCGAGTTTTAATCAGAAATGATAATAATGATTTCGGCTGATTTCTGTATGAAACGTGTCTGTTATGTAGAAACCCGCACCCCATAACTGCTGGAGCTTGTTGGGAAATAGAGCCCCCTCTGGTGGAATCGTGTTACTGCAGCTGCTGCTCTGTACACAAACCCTAGGCTACAGTTTAATGTCCTTTAACAGGTCAGAGGTAAGAACACACTCAGGAGAACTTCATGTTCACAAATGTAATCAGAGGTGTTCTCCTCACTCCTCACAAACATTTACATAACACTGATGTGCTGGAACTCAAACATCTCTGTCCTTAATTACAGCATCTAACACTTATTCCTGTGTGGAACACGTGACCTGTATAAATGATCTATAAAATATATAGTTTGTGTGTGTAGAATGTGTATTTAGTGTTTTTTTTATTGAATAACAGCTGAAGATGTAATAATAAATGGTATATTGTGTGTAAGTCAGTGGTGTATATTGTGTGTAAGTCAGTGGTGTATATTGTGTGTAAGTCAGTGGTGTATGTTGTGTGTAAGGCAGTGGTGTATATTGTGTGTAAGTCAGTGATGTATATTGTGTGTAAGTCAGTGGTGTATATTGTGTGTAAGTCAGTGGTGTATATTGTGTGTAAGTCAGTGGTGTATATTGTGTGTAAGTCAGTGATGTATATTGTGTGTAAGTCAGTGATGTATATTGTGTGTAAGTCAGTGGTGTATATTGTGTGTAAGTCAGTGGTGTATATTGTGTGTAAGTCAGTGGTGTATATTGTGTGTAAGTCAGTGGTGTATATTGTGTGTAAGTCAGTGGTGTATATTGTGTGTATTGTGTGTATATTGTGTGTAAGTCAGTGATGTATATTGTGTGTAAGTCAGTGATGTATATTGTGTGGAAGTCAGTGATGTATATTGTGTGTAAGTCAGTGGTGTATATTGTGTGTAAGTCAGTGGTGTATATTGTGTGTATTGTGTGTATATTGCGTGTAAGTCAGTGATGTATATTGTGTGTAAGTCAGTGATGTATATTGTGTGTAAGTCAGTGGTGTATATTGTGTGTAAGTCAGTGGTGTATATTGTGTGTAAGTCAGTGATGTATATTGTGTGTAAGTCAGTGGTGTATATTGTGTGTAAGTCAGTGGTGTATGTTGTGTGTAAGTCAGTGGTGTATGTTGTGTGTAAGTCAGTGGTGTATGTTGTGTGTAAGTCAGTGGTGTATGTTGTGTGTAAGTCAGTGGTGTATGTTGTGTGTAAGTCAGTGGTGTATATTGTGTGTAAGTCAGTGGTGTATATTGTGTGTAAGTCAGTGGTGTATGTTGTGTGTAAGTCAGTGGTGTATGTTGTGTGTAAGTCAGTGGTGTATGTTGTGTGTAAGTCAGTGGTGTATGTTGTGTGTAAGTCAGTGGTGTATGTTGTGTGTAAGTCAGTGGTGTATGTTGTGTGTAAGTCAGTGGTGTATGTTGTGTGTAAGGCAGTGGTGTATGTTGTGTGTAAGGCAGTGGTGTATATTGTGTGTAAGGCAGTGGTGTATATTGTGTGTAAGGCAGTGGTGTATATTGTGTGTAAGGCAGTGGTGTATATTGTGTGTAAGGCAGTGGTGTATATTGTGTGTAAGGCAGTGATGTATATTGTGTGTAAGTCAGTGGTGTATATTGTGTGTAAGTCAGTGATGTATATTGTGTGTAAGTCAGTGGTGTATATTGTGTGTAAGTCAGTGGTGTATATTGTGTGTAAGTCAGTGGTGTATATTGTGTGTATTGTGTGTATATTGTGTGTAAGTCAGTGATGTATATTGTGTGTAAGTCAGTGGTGTATATTGTGTGTAAGTCAGTGGTGTATATTGTGTGTATTGTGTGTATATTGTGTGTAAGTCAGTGATGTATATTGTGTGTAAGGCAGTGGTGTATATTGTGTGTAAGTCAGTGATGTATATTGTGTGTAAGTCAGTGGTGTATATTGTGTGTAAGGCAGTGGTGTATATTGCGTGTAAGTCAGTGATGTATATTGCGTGTAAGGCAGTGGTGTATATTGTGTGTATTGTGTGTATATTGCGTGTAAGTCAGTGATGTATATTGCGTGTAAGTCAGTGGTGTATATTGCGTGTAAGTCAGTGGTGTATATTGTGTGTATTGTGTGTATATTGTGTGTAAGTCAGTGATGTATATTGTGTGTAAGGCAGTGGTGTATATTGTGTGTAAGTCAGTGATGTATATTGTGTGTAAGTCAGTGGTGTATATTGTGTGTAAGTCAGTGGTGTATATTGTGTGTATTGTGTGTATATTGCGTGTAAGTCAGTGGTGTATATTGCGTGTAAGTCAGTGGTGTATATTGCGTGTAAGTCAGTGGTGTATATTGCGTGTAAGTCAGTGGTGTATATTGCGTGTAAGTCAGTGGTGTATATTGCGTGTAAGTCAGTGGTGTATATTGCGTGTAAGTCAGTGGTGTATATTGCGTGTAAGGCAGTGGTGTATATTGCGTGTAAGTCAGTGATGTATATTGCGTGTAAGTCAGTGGTGTATATTGCGTGTAAGTCAGTGGTGTATATTGTGTGTATTGTGTGTATATTGTGTGTAAGTCAGTGATGTATATTGTGTGTAAGGCAGTGGTGTATATTGTGTGTAAGTCAGTGGTGTATATTGTGTGTAAGTCAGTGGTGTATATTGTGTGTAAGTCAGTGGTGTATATTGTGTGTAAGTCAGTGGTGTATATTGTGTGTAAGTCAGTGGTGTATATTGTGTGTATTGTGTGTATATTGTGTGTAAGTCAGTGGTGTATATTGCTTGTAAGGCAGTGGTGTATATTGCGTGTAAGTCAGTGGTGTATATTGCGTGTAAGTCAGTGGTGTATATTGCGTGTAAGTCAGTGGTGTATATTGCGTGTAAGTCAGTGGTGTATATTGCGTGTAAGTCAGTGGTGTATATTGCGTGTAAGTCAGTGGTGTATATTGCGTGTAAGTCAGTGATGTATATTGCGTGTAAGTCAGTGATGTATATTGCGTGTAAGGCAGTGGTGTATATTGCGTGTATTGTGTGTATATTGCGTGTAGTCAGTGATGTATATTGCGTGTAAGTCAGTGATGTATATTGCGTGTAAGTCAGTGGTGTATATTGCGTGTAAGTCAGTGGTGTATATTGTGTGTATTGTGTGTACATTGTGTGTAAGTCAGTGATGTATATTGCGTGTAAGTCAGTGATGTATATTGTGTGTAAGGCAGTGGTGTATATTGTGTGTAAGGCAGTGATGTATATTGTGTGTAAGTCAGTGGTGTATATTGTGTGTAAGTCAGTGGTGTATATTGTGTGTAAGTCAGTGGTGTATATTGTGTGTATTGTGTGTATATTGCGTGTAAGTCAGTGGTGTATATTGCGTGTAAGTCAGTGATGTATATTGCGTGTAAGTCAGTGATGTATATTGCGTGTAAGTCAGTGGTGTATATTGCGTGTAAGTCAGTGGTGTATATTGTGTGTAAGGCAGTGGTGTATATTGCGTGTAAGTCAGTGGTGTATATTGCGTGTAAGTCAGTGGTGTATATTGTGTGTATTGTGTGTATATTGTGTGTAAGTCAGTGATGTATATTGTGTGTAAGTCAGTGGTGTATATTGCGTGTAAGTCAGTGGTGTATATTGTGTGTATTGTGTGTATATTGCGTGTAAGTCAGTGGTGTATATTGCGTGTAAGTCAGTGGTGTATATTGCGTGTAAGTCAGTGATGTATATTGCGTGTAAGTCAGTGGTGTATATTGCGTGTAAGTCAGTGGTGTATATTGTGTGTATTGTGTGTATATTGTGTGTAAGTCAGTGATGTATATTGTGTGTAAGGCAGTGGTGTATATTGTGTGTAAGTCAGTGGTGTATATTGTGTGTAAGTCAGTGGTGTATATTGTGTGTAAGTCAGTGGTGTATATTGTGTGTAAGTCAGTGGTGTATATTGTGTGTAAGTCAGTGGTGTATATTGTGTGTATTGTGTGTATATTGTGTGTAAGTCAGTGGTGTATATTGCTTGTAAGGCAGTGGTGTATATTGCGTGTAAGTCAGTGGTGTATATTGCGTGTAAGTCAGTGGTGTATATTGCGTGTAAGTCAGTGGTGTATATTGCGTGTAAGTCAGTGGTGTATATTGCGTGTAAGTCAGTGGTGTATATTGCGTGTAAGTCAGTGATGTATATTGCGTGTAAGTCAGTGATGTATATTGCGTGTAAGGCAGTGGTGTATATTGCGTGTATTGTGTGTATATTGCGTGTAGTCAGTGATGTATATTGCGTGTAAGTCAGTGATGTATATTGCGTGTAAGTCAGTGGTGTATATTGCGTGTAAGTCAGTGGTGTATATTGTGTGTATTGTGTGTACATTGTGTGTAAGTCAGTGATGTATATTGCGTGTAAGTCAGTGATGTATATTGCGTGTAAGGCAGTGGTGTATATTGTGTGTAAGGCAGTGATGTATATTGTGTGTAAGTCAGTGGTGTATATTGTGTGTAAGTCAGTGGTGTATATTGTGTGTAAGTCAGTGGTGTATATTGTGTGTATTGTGTGTATATTGCGTGTAAGTCAGTGGTGTATATTGCGTGTAAGTCAGTGATGTATATTGCGTGTAAGTCAGTGATGTATATTGCGTGTAAGTCAGTGGTGTATATTGCGTGTAAGTCAGTGGTGTATATTGCGTGTAAGTCAGTGGTGTATATTGCGTGTAAGTCAGTGGTGTATATTGCGTGTAAGTCAGTGGTGTATATTGCGTGTAAGTCAGTGGTGTATATTGCGTGTAAGTCAGTGGTGTATATTGCGTGTAAGTCAGTGATGTATATTGCGTGTAAGGCAGTGGTGTATATTGCGTGTATTGTGTGTATATTGCGTGTAGTCAGTGATGTATATTGCGTGTAAGTCAGTGGTGTATATTGCGTGTAAGTCAGTGGTGTATATTGTGTGTATTGTGTGTACATTGTGTGTAAGTCAGTGATGTATATTGCGTGTAAGTCAGTGATGTATATTGTGTGTAAGGCAGTGATGTATATTGTGTGTAAGTCAGTGGTGTATATTGTGTGTAAGGCAGTGATGTATATTGTGTGTAAGTCAGTGGTGTATATTGTGTGTAAGTCAGTGGTGTATATTGTGTGTAAGTCAGTGGTGTATATTGTGTGTATTGTGTGTATATTGCGTGTAAGTCAGTGGTGTATATTGCGTGTAAGTCAGTGATGTATATTGCGTGTAAGTCAGTGATGTATATTGCGTGTAAGTCAGTGGTGTATATTGCGTGTAAGTCAGTGGTGTATATTGTGTGTATTGTGTGTACATTGTGTGTAAGTCAGTGATGTATATTGTGTGTAAGGCAGTGATGTATATTGTGTGTAAGTCAGTGGTGTATATTGTGTGTAAGTCAGTGGTGTATATTGTGTGTAAGTCAGTGGTGTATATTGTGTGTATTGTGTGTATATTGCGTGCAAGTCAGTGGTGTATATTGCGTGTAAGTCAGTGATGTATATTGATGTATATTGTGTGTAAGTCAGTGATGTATATTGTGTGTAAGTCAGTGGTGTATATTGTGTGTAAGGCAGTGATGTATATTGTGTGTAAGGCAGTGATGTATATTGTGTGTAAGTCAGTGATGTATATTGATGTATATTGTGTGTAAGTCAGTGATGTATATTGTGTGTAAGTCAGTGGTGTATATTGTGTGTAAGGCAGTGATGTATATTGTGTGTAAGGCAGTGATGTATATTGTGTGTAAGTCAGTGGTGTATATTGTGTGTAAGTCAGTGGTGTATATTGTGTGTAAGTCAGTGGTGTATATTGTGTGTATTGTGTGTATATTGCGTGTAAGTCAGTGGTGTATATTGCGTGTAAGTCAGTGATGTATATTGCGTGTAAGTCAGTGATGTATATTGCGTGTAAGTCAGTGGTGTATATTGCGTGTAAGTCAGTGGTGTATATTGTGTGTATTGTGTGTACATTGTGTGTAAGTCAGTGATGTATATTGTGTGTAAGGCAGTGATGTATATTGTGTGTAAGTCAGTGGTGTATATTGTGTGTAAGTCAGTGGTGTATATTGTGTGTAAGTCAGTGGTGTATATTGTGTGTATTGTGTGTATATTGCGTGCAAGTCAGTGGTGTATATTGCGTGTAAGTCAGTGATGTATATTGCGTGTAAGTCAGTGATGTATATTGCGTGTAAGTCAGTGGTGTATATTGCGTGTAAGTCAGTGGTGTATATTGTGTGTATTGTGTGTACATTGTGTGTAAGTCAGTGATGTATATTGTGTGTAAGGCAGTGGGGTATATTGTGTGTAAGTCAGTGATGTATATTGTGTGTAAGTCAGTGGTGTATATTGTGTGTAAGTCAGTGGTGTATATTGTGTGTAAGTCAGTGGTGTATATTGTGTGTATTGTGTGTATATTGTGTGTAAGTCAGTGGTGTATATTGCGTGTAAGGCAGTGGTGTATATTGTGTGTAAGTCAGTGGTGTATATTGCGTGTAAGGCAGTGGTGTATATTGCGTGTAAGTCAGTGATGTATATTGATGTATATTGTGTGTAAGTCAGTGGTGTATATTGCGTGTAAGTCAGTGATGTATATTGATGTATATTGTGTGTAAGTCAGTGGTGTATATTGTGTGTAAGTCAGTGATGTATATTGATGTATATTGTGTGTAAGTCAGTGATGTATATTGATGTATATTGTGTGTAAGTCAGTGGTGTATATTGTGTGTAAGTCAGTGGTGTATATTGTGTGTAAGTCAGTGATGTATATTGATGTATATTGTGTGTAAGTCAGTGGTGTATATTGTGTGTAAGTCAGTGATGTATATTGATGTATATTGTGTGTAAGTCAGTGGTGTATATTGTGTGTAAGTCAGTGGTGTATATTGTGTGTAAGTCAGTGATGTATATTGATGTCTATTGTGTGTAAGTCAGTGGTGTATATTGTGTGTAAGTCAGTGATGTATATTGATGTATATTGTGTGTAAGTCAGTGATGTATATTGTGTGTAAGTCAGTGATGTATATTGATGTATATTGTGTGTAAGTCAGTGGTGTATATTGTGTGTAAGTCAGTGATGTATATTGATGTATATTGTGTGTAAGTCAGTGGTGTATATTGTGTGTAAGTCAGTGATGTATATTGATGTATATTGTGTGTAAGTCAGTGGTGTATATTGATGTATATTGTGTGTAAGTCAGTGGTGTATATTGTGTGTAAGTCAGTGATGTATAGTGATGTATATTGTGTGTAAGTCAGTGGTGTATATTGTGTGTAAGTCAGTGATGTATATTGTGTGTAAGTCAGTGATGTATATTGATGTATATTGTGTGTAAGTCAGTGATGTATATTGTGTGTAAGTCAGTGGTGTATATTGTGTGTAAGTCAGTGATGTATATTGTGTGTAAGTCAGTGATGTATATTGATGTATATTGTGTGTAAGTCAGTGATGTATATTGATGTATATTGTGTGTAAGTCAGTGGTGTATATTGTGTGTAAGTCAGTGATGTATATTGATGTATATTGTGTGTAAGTCAGTGGTGTATATTGTGTGTAAGTCAGTGGTGTATATTGTGTGTAAGTCAGTGATGTATATTGTGTGTAAGTCAGTGATGTATATTGTGTGTAAGTCAGTGATGTATATTGATGTATATTGTGTGTAAGTCAGTGGTGTATATTGTGTGTAAGTCAGTGATGTATATTGTGTGTAAGTCAGTGATGTATATTGTGTGTAAGTCAGTGATGTATATTGTGTGTAAGTCAGTGGTGTATATTGTGTGTAAGTCAGTGATGTATATTGTGTGTAAGTCAGTGATGTATATTGATGTATATTGTGTGTAAGTCAGTGATGTATATTGTGTGTAAGTCAGTGGTGTATATTGTGTGTAAGTCAGTGATGTATATTGATGTATATTGTGTGTAAGTCAGTGATGTATATTGTGTGTAAGTCAGTGATGTATATTGATGTATATTGTGTGTAAGTCAGTGGTGTATATTGTGTGTAAGTCAGTGGTGTATATTGTGTGTAAGTCAGTGGTGTATATTGTGTGTAAGTCAGTGATGTATATTGTGTGTAAGTCAGTGATGTATATTGATGTATATTGTGTGTAAGTCAGTGATGTATATTGATGTATATTGTGTGTAAGTCAGTGGTGTATATTGTGTGTAAGTCAGTGATGTATATTGATGTATATTGTGTGTAAGTCAGTGGTGTATATTGTGTGTAAGTCAGTGGTGTATATTGTGTGTAAGTCAGTGATGTATATTGTGTGTAAGTCAGTGATGTATATTGTGTGTAAGTCAGTGATGTATATTGATGTATATTGTGTGTAAGTCAGTGGTGTATATTGTGTGTAAGTCAGTGATGTATATTGTGTGTAAGTCAGTGATGTATATTGTGTGTAAGTCAGTGATGTATATTGTGTGTAAGTCAGTGGTGTATATTGTGTGTAAGTCATTGATGTATATTGATGTATATTGTGTGTAAGTCAGTGATGTATATTGTGTGTAAGTCAGTGGTGTATATTGTGTGTAAGTCATTGATGTATATTGATGTATATTGTGTGTAAGTCAGTGGTGTATATTGTGTGTAAGTCAGTGATGTATATTGATGTATATTGTGTGTAAGTCAGTGGTGTATATTGTGTGTAAGTCAGTGGTGTATATTGTGTGTAAGTCAGTGATGTATATTGTGTGTAAGTCAGTGGTGTATATTGTGTGTAAGTCAGTGATGTATATTGATGTATATTGTGTGTAAGTCAGTGGTGTATATTGTGTGTAAGTCAGTGATGTATATTGATGTATATTGTGTGTAAGTCAGTGGTGTATATTGTGTGTAAGTCAGTGATGTATATTGATGTATATTGTGTGTAAGTCAGTGGTGTATATTGATGTATATTGTGTGTAAGTCAGTGGTGTATATTGTGTGTAAGTCAGTGATGTATATTGATGTATATTGTGTGTAAGTCAGTGATGTATATTGATGTATATTGTGTGTAAGTCAGTGGTGTATATTGTGTGTAAGTCAGTGATGTATATTGATGTATATTGTGTGTAAGTCAGTGGTGTATATTGATGTATATTGTGTGTAAGTCAGTGGTGTATATTGTGTGTAAGTCAGTGATGTATATTGATGTATATTGTGTGTAAGGCAGTGATGTATATTGTGTGTAAGTCAGTGGTGTATATTGTGTGTAAGTCAGTGGTGTATATTGTGTGTAAGTCAGTGATGTATATTGATGTATATTGTGTGTAAGTCAGTGGTGTATATTGTGTGTAAGTCAGTGATGTATGGTGCAGTAGAAGTGATACAGTAGTATATAAGATATCCTGTTTTCTAGGAGAGACACTCTGTTCTCTCTCTCTCTCTCTCTCTCTCTCTCTCTCTCTCACACCCCATGGGGAAGTAAATAAACTCTGCAGTTGTTATTGTAAAGCCCCTCCCCCCGCCCCCGCACTAACGGAAATACCCCTCCCCTGTTCCTCCCTGCCCCTCCCCCTGCCGCTGCCCCTCCCCCTGCCGCTGCCCCTCCCCCTGCCGCTGCCCCTCCCACTCCCTCTCTGTTTTCCCTGTTCCCAGCTTGTTCATTTTGGAATGCAGGAGTCGACTCCGATTCCGAGACCACATTTTGGGAGTCGAATCCGAATCATTTAGTCAAGTTTCTAGTTAGAATTGTGTTTAGAAGGAATGATTTTTTCTTTACTAAAATGATTTTTGGTTAAATGGAGTTCTGGATCCCTGAGTATTTGTGACATTATTGTAATTGATTAACTGAATATATATAGTTTCTTTCGGCTTCTCCCGTTAGGGGTCGCCACAGCGGATCCTCCGCACGTTTGATTTGGCACATGTTTTACGCTGGATGCCCTTCCTAACGCAACCCTCCCCAATTTATCTGGGCTTGGGACCGGCACTGAGAGTGGCTGGGGATGGTTCCCTGACCGGGGATCGAACCCGGGTCGCAGCGGTGAGAGCGCTGCATCTTAACCACTAGACCACCAGGGACCAATTGATTAACTGAATATAATTTTGTGTTTTGAAGTAAAACACTAACACACACTGCATCAGTACAAAGATGATAGGGTTCTAACACACACTGAATTCTAACATTCAGTTCACTTTTATTTGTGTTTCGCTTTTAACATAAGATCATTAAGATAATGAGATAATGAGATAAAGAGATTATGAAGTTGGAATGTAGAATTTTAGTGTCTATAAGTTTGTTCGTTTCAACGTTATCTCTAATGAGTGATCCAGTGGTGACTGTGGTGAAGGAAAAACTCCCTGAGAGGAAAGAGATTTAAAAGGGAACCCATCCTCTTCCTCTTACTCATCCTCTTCCTCTTCCTCATCACTGAATGTCCATCATTACACTTCAAATTTCACTTTATTGCCACACTTAGATAAGTATTAATGCCCATGTTGATCAGCTGAAGTGAGATGGTAATGCCCCACACTTCAAAATCATTAAAAAGTAAAATCATTAATATACATGTATATTATATCTGAGTGTTCAGTGAAACTGCTGGTTGTCAGGGTATAAATGTGTTGCTTAAATACAGAATTATTCATGTAATCTGTGGTCCTGAACACATTGTTGCAAACTGTTAATATTAAATCCTGAAACTTCAGATTTTTACAGTAAATGTTCTTTCTCATGAATCACGAACTCGTTTGTCCGGAGCTGATTCGGTTCTCCGTGTGCATGACTCGGTTCAGAGAGTCGGCTCCTGTGTGGATCAGTATGGATCAGTGTGGATAGGACGCCGAGCGCCTCCTCCTGCTGCTCCTGAGTAACGCGTTATAACCTGGTATAATGCAGATGTGCGGCTCCAGCTGTGTGTCCTGACAGTCCGAGACTCGGCGGGTTATTGAATAACGGGGACTGGAGGAAACCGGGTGCGTGTGGAGGTGAGTGCTGATGAAGCCTATACGGTGTGTCCATGTCGTAGGCTAACGGTTAGCAGTGTGCTAAATAACTCAGAGTGTCAGTACTGCGGCACGCGCTGGACTCTGCCTCAGGCCTGATTCCCTCCATATCAGTACACTGAGGTGTTTACTAACTATTACTGAGGTGTTTATTTACTATTACTGAGGTGTTTACTAACTATTACTGAGGTTTATTTACTATTACTGAGGTGTTTTACTAACTATTACTGAGGTATTTATTTATTATTACGGAGGTGTTTATTTACTATTACGGAGGTGTTTTACTAACTATTACTGAGGTATTTATTTACTATTAATGAGGTGTTTACTAACTATTACTGAGGTATTTATTTACTATTAATGAGGTGTTTACTAACTATTACTGAGGTGTTTATTTACTATTACTAAGGTGTTTTACTAACTATTACTGAGGTGTTTATTTACTATTACTGAGGTGTTTACTAACTATTACTGAGGTTTATTTACTATTACTGAGGTGTTTTACTAACTATTACTGATGTGTTTATTTACTATTACTGAGGTGTTTTACTAACTATTACTGAGGTGTTTATTTACTATTACTGAGGTGTTTTACTAACTATTACTGAGGTGTTTATTTACTATTACTGAGGTGTTTTACTAACTATTACTAAGGTATTTATTTACTATTACTGAGGTGTTTACTAACTATTACTGAGGTGTTTTACTAACTATTACTGAGGTGTTTACTAACTATTACTGAGGTGTTTTACTAACTATCACTAAGGTGTTAACTAACTATTACTGAGGTGTTTACTAACTATTACTGAGGTGTTTTACTAACTATTAGTGATGTGTTTATTTACTATTACTGAGGTGTTTTACTAACTATTACTGAGGTGTTTTACTAACCATTACTGAGGTGTTTTACTAACTATTACTGAGGTGTTTTACTAACTATTACTGAGGTGTTTATTTACTATTACTGAGGTGTTTTACTAACTATTACTGAGATGTTTTACTAACTATTACTGAGGTGTTTTACTAACTATTACTGAGGTGTTTTACTAACTATTACTGAGGTGTTTACTAACTATTACTGAGGTGTTTTACTAACTATTACTGAGGTGTTTTACTAACTATTACTGAGGTGTTTTTACTAACTATTACTGAGGTGTTTTACTAACTATTACTGAGGTGTTTTACTAACTATTACTGAGGTGTTTTTACTAACTATTACTGAGGTGTTTATTTACTATTACTGAGGTGTTTTACTAACTATTACTGAGGTGTTTTACTAACTATTACTGAGGTGTTTTACTAACTATTACTGAGGTGTTTTTACTAACTATTACTGAGGTGTTTTACTAACTATTACTGAGGTGTTTTTACTAACTATTACTGAGGTGTTTATTTACTATTACTGAGGTTTTTTACTAACTATCACTAAAGTGTTTATTTACTATTACTGAGGTATTTACTAACTATTACTGAGGTGTTTTACTAACTATTACTGAGGTGTTTATTTACTATTACTGAGGTGTTTTACTAACTATCACTGAGGTGTTTCTTTACTATTACTGAGGTATTTACTAACCATTACTGAGATATTTATTTACTATTACTGAGGTATTTACTAACTATCACTGAGGTGTTTATTTACTATTACTGAGGTGTTTATTTACTATAACTGAGGTATTTACTATTACTGAGGTGTTTTACTAACTATTACTGAGGTGTTTATTTACTATTACTGAGGTATTTATTTACTATTACTGAAGTGTTCTACTAACTATCACTGAGGTGTTCATTTACTATTACTGAGGTATTTACTAACCATTACTGAGGTATTTATTTACTATTACTGAGGTATTTACTAACTATCACTGAGGTGTTTATTTACTATTACTGAGGTATTTACTAACTATTACTGAGGTATTTACTAACCATTACTGAGGTATTTATTTACTATTACTGAGGTATTTACTAACTATCACTGAGGTGTTTATTTACTATTAATGAGGTGTTTAAAAACTATAAATGAGGTATTGACTAACTATCACTGAGGTGTTTATTTACTATTACTGAGGTATTTACTAACTATTACTGAGGTATTTACTAACCATTACTGAGGTATTTATTTACTATTACTGAGGTATTTACTAACTATCACTGAGGTGTTTATTTACTATTAATGAGGTGTTTAAAAACTATAAATGAGGTATTTACTAACTATTACTGAGGTGTTTACTCTCTTTATCTCTTATTAATAAACACTAACATCATATAATAGTAATAATAACAAATAAACTTTGTATTAATAATATATAATGACTGTTTTCAGAGGTTTATAACTTCTGCTTTTATATACAGAAATAAATCTCACATTTTGTATTAATATCAGTGTTATTTTACTCTTTTATTATTATTATTATTATTATTATTATTATTATTATTTATTATATTTATTTATTTATTTATTATTATTACTGTGATACTCTGTGTATGTGTAATGATGATGACGGTGTGTGTGTGTGGTGAAGATTCACAGCTGTATCTTCAGAACAGACACAGTAACTGCGAGAGATCTTCTTCAGGATGAAGGTGACATGACTATGGTGTGAGACAGAGAGAGAGACGTGTCTGTGGTGTGAGACAGAGAGAGAGAGACGTGACTGTGGTTTGAGACAGAGAGAGATACG
>NC_139596.1:181080-186080 GCF_946808225.1 Silurus aristotelis | reverse complement strand
TGACGTCCTCCCAGTTCCTCATCCCAGAATCCTCAGAGGAACATCCAGAGTCTTCAGGAAGCTGGTTCCAGAACCTCCTCTCTGGCAAATTCTAATTAGCTTTATCGTTTAGCTTTAGACATTACTGCTTCTCAGTCAACGGCATTATGGGATGTGTTTCTCAGATTCTTCTCCATCTTTGTTCTTCCTGTCGAGAACCTTTAGCATTCAGGACACTTCTGATTCTCCTCAGTAACCCTGAACTCCCTTTAGGACAAGGTGAGCTGGAATGGAGCAGCGAGGGAGATGGACAGATATCTGCAGATTATTAGATTATAACGCTGCTGTAGTGCAGAACCTCGCGAGAAACATCTAAAACGCTAATGTAGCTAACATATTTAGCATCAGGCTAACCTGTCTTCCTGAGTGTGTTAGTGTTTTTGTTTGAGCGGTGTGTATATACATCTGTCCTGTAGAGGGCGCTGTGGCGTTTATTCACCCATCATGCATTGTGAATCATGTGAAGCTGAGAGGGGGGGGATGGCGGGAGTCGCTCAGGATTGGTATAAGCTTATGGATTTGATGGCATTATGAGGCTCACACATACGATCGACTTCCTGTGTTTCACTTCTGCACTTATTTTATTATCTCTTTTTACCAGCTGACTTTATGTTCTTCAGCTTCTGTTCTGCATACACACCAAGTTTCTCACTTTCTCTCCACAATCTTCTCAATGACCTGAGAAAACGTTCTGGAACACAGAGCTCATCATCTTCATAGCTGCAGTGTGCAGGAGGACGTGTTTACGTGTGTGTGTGTGTGTGTGTGTGTGTGTGTGTGTGTTAGCAAAGAAATGCCATTAGAACAAACCCATCATCTCAGCCAACATTGCAAGTCTGTGTGTGTGTGTGTGTGTGTGTGTGTGTGTGTGTGTGTGTGTGTGTGTGTGTGTGTGTGTGTGTGTAGTTGCTAAAGCTTTATGAACACTACTGTGACTTATTAAGGTTACTAATTTTTGTTTTGTAATAATAAGAGACGTGTGTGTGTGTGTGTGTGTGTGTGTGTGTGTGTGTGTGTGTGTGTGATCCTGTGCTCTGATTGGTTGCTTCTGCAGGTTTCCTGGTACAGATAATCCCTGAGTTATGATTTTGCGACCTTGAGATGACTATACTAAACACTGATCAGGATTCTGTCAGACCACAAACGTGTTGAAGTTACGCCTCTGTCATCAGAACGCATCATCATAACTCAGGGACAATCTGTATTCAGGGGAAGTGGAAGCTGTTACACACACACACACACACACACACTGAGTGGGACACTTCAGTTTTGATTTTATTCAGACACAGTTAAGATGATGAAATGTATTGTGTGTGTAGGGTCATGTATTGCTCGGGTTATTATGGGATGTGTTGTGTGTGAGGGACTGCCTTTATTTCAGGCAGCAGTTTACTGCAAATACTGTACATGTGCACTATATAGGGGGCAGGAGCCATTCTGCATACAGCCTTTATACATAACCCTCTGCTGTCGCTTAGAACCTTATTACACTACTTATAGGGAGAATAGTCAGTAGGGAATATGGGGAGGGGGGTTTGAGGAGTAGGGAATATGTGGAGTAGGGAATATGTGGAGTAGGGAATATGGATGATGGGGAATATGTGGAGTAGGGAATATGGATGATAGGGAATATGGATGATGGGGAATATGTGGAGTAGGGAATATGGATGATAGGGAATATGTGGAGTAGGGAATATGTGGAGTAGGGAATATGGATGATAGGGAATATGTGGAGTAGGGAATATGTGGAGTAGGAAATATGTGGAGTAGGGAATATGTGGAGTAGGGAATATGTGGAGTAGGGAATATGGATGATAGGGAATATGGATGATGGGGAATATGTGGAGTAGGGAATATGGATGATAGGGAATATGTGGAGTAGGGAATATGTGGAGTAGGGAATATGGATGATAGGGAATATGTGGAGTAGGGAATATGTGGAGTAGGGAATATGTGGAGTAGGGAATATGTGGAGTAGGGAATATGGATGATAGGGAATATGTGGAGTAGGGAATATGGATGATAGGGAATATGTGGAGTAGGGAATATGGATGAGGGGGAATATGTGGAGTAGGGAATATGGATGATGGGGAATATGTGGAGTAGGGAATATGGATGATAGGGAATATGTGGAGTAGGGAATATGTGGAGTAGGGAATATGGATGATAGGGAATATTTGGAGTAGGGAATATGGATGATGGGGAATATGTGGAGTAGGGAATATGGATGATAGGGAATATGTGGAGTAGGGAATATGGATGATAGGGAATATGTGGAGTAGGGAATATGGATGATAGGGAATATGTGGAGTAGAGAATATGTGGAGTAGGGAATATGGATGATGGGGAATATGTGGAGTATGGAATATGTGGAGTAGGGAATATGGATGATGGGGAATATGTGGAGTAGGGAATATGGATGATAGGGAATATGTGGAGCAGGGAATATGTGGAGTAGGGAATATGGATGATAGGGAATATGTGGAGTAGGGAATATGGATAATGGGGAATATGTGGAGTAGGGAATATGTGGAGTAGGGAATATGGATGATGGGGAATATGGGGAGTAGGGAATATGGATAATGGGGAATATGGGGAGTAGGGAATATGGATGATGGGGAATATGGGGAGTAGGGAATATGGATGATGGGGAATATGGGGAGTAGGGAATATGTGGAGTAGGGAATATGGATGAGGGGGAATATGGGGAGTAGGGAATATGGATGATGGGGAATATGGGGAGTAGGGAATATGGATGATGGGGAATATGGGGAATAGGAAGTAGGGAGCTGTGTGGGATTGAGTACGGAATGATAAGAAAAGTTTTTGTGAAGCTCAGTGTAGACAACACTAATGTATTATAAAAAACTCTAACAGATATTATAATCCCACACTAACACTGTTACCTGTGTGTGTGTGTGTGTGTGTGTGTGTGTGTGTGTGTGTGTGTGTGTGTGTGTGTGTGTTACTGAGCTCTGTATAACATACCATGTATTAAATAAATAAAAAATATAAACCAATAATACAGCTGTGTGTGTGTGTGTGTGTGTGTGTGTGTGTGTGTGTGTGTGTGTGTGTGTGTGATGGAATGATGAAGAAGTGTAGTGATTGTATAACACAGGAACATTCCAGGTCCTGTCACTCACAGGGATATACCACAGCCAGGTTTACACACAGATGATTGATGATCAGATCCAAATGGAGACTCATGAATAACATTTCATACACATTTATATTATACACATATCAGAACCTGTGTGTGTGTGTGTGTGTGTGTGTGTGTGTGGGGGGGGGGGGGGGGGGGCGTCACTGTCATTCAGGAAGCTAAGCTAACACTGAGGGGTGTAGCGAACACTGTGTTGCCATGGCGACAGATGACGCCGTTTCGCTGCTGAGAGACTGAAACCTAACAACCAAACCGTAAACAAACCGCCTGCTGTGGAACATCTACAGGAGATCAGCCTACAGGAGCCTCCAACACCGTGAGTGTGTTCAGCTGAGCTCTGATGCTGAGATCAGACTGTCTAATACACTGTGTCTGATACACTGTGGGTTTCTTACACAGATCAGAATGTCTGATATACTGTGTCAGTGGTTGAACTCTGAGCTCCGGTTGTCCAGACCCGTCGGTAAGTTTCTCCTTCTGTCTCTCAGTGTTTTAGCTTTAGCTTTAGCTTTAACCACTGATGTGTCGGTCATGAACCATAAGATCATTCTGAACGAGTCGTCTTAAAGAGTGAACATCGCAGGATCTCTGTAGGTTCTGTACAGGGAGCAGAAGGTGTAGATCATCTGATCAATCTTCTTTCATCACGTGACTCTGATAGCCGCTACACATTGCACCAGATCAGGATTTATTTTAGTCCGAATTTTGACATTATTGGTACAATAATTATGGGAGTCACGTGACAAAAGAACTCCAGAGATATGAGAGGTGAAGCTCCTCATTCTGTTTATCAGATTTACATTATTGTATCTACAGTTACAGTGTGTGTGTGTGTGTGTGTGTGTGTGTGTGTGTGTGTGTGTGTGTGTGTGTGACCTCAGAGCCACTTTCTCTGGCTAAAGATTTCTCTAACGGTTACCTGCTGGGTGAAGTTCTGCACAAACACAAGCTCCAGCAGGATTTCCATCAGTTCTCCAAACACAGGTTCTCCTACACACTACACACCTTGCTCTGTTTATTTACAACAAACACACACACATAGTCATCTTCATCTACAGTGTGAGGAGGACTTCTTCTAAGAGTGTGTGTGTGTGTGTGTGTGTGTGTGTGTGTGTGTGTGTTTCAGCACTGCTAATGCAAAGCTAAACAACTTCACGCGTCTAGAGCCCACGCTGCAGCTCCTGGGCGTGACCTTTGACCTGGGCGTGGCTAGGGCGGTGATGCAGGGTCAGCAGGGCGCGGCCTCTCGTCTGCTCTACCAGCTCTACATCCTCCTGCACAAGAAGAAGCGTTCAGAGCTGACGAGCGCCATGCTGGAGACCATGCAGCCTGCAGGCGTGTCCCGTCTGCACCGTGTGGAGAAGCAGATCTACACCCAGGTGCTCCACCCACCTCGTATCTCTACACCTTCCCCAGCACTGTGCTTCTCTCCTGACCTGTGTGTGTGTGTGTGTGTGTGTGTGTGTCTCCAGCGCTTGAGGACGATGGTGAAGCGTGAAGCAGACGTGAAGATGCAGAAGATAGCGCAGAGGTTTGATAAGCGAGGCCGTGACGCGTACAGCCGCGCGGTGCTAGCTGAGCTGGAGCGAGACGAGAGACGGCGCAACCTGCAGGAACAGATGAGACTGCAGGACATCCAGAAGGTGAAACTCTGTCCTTGTGTCTTCATTTCCACTATGAACATCATATACTCTACAGAACCCTCATTATGGTGTGTGTGTGTGTGTGTGTGTGTGTGTGTGTGTGTGTGTGCAGCACCGACAGGCTCGTAGGAAGCAGCAGGAGATCATGGACC
>NC_139596.1:168580-171080 GCF_946808225.1 Silurus aristotelis | reverse complement strand
CACACCTCACCCGCATCAACCAGGGTACACACACACACACACACACACACACACACACACACACACACACACACACCTCACCCGCATCAACCAGGGTACACACACAAACACACACACACACACCTCACCCGCATCAACCAGGGTACACACACACACACACACACCACACCACACACCTCACCCGCATCAACCAGGGTACACACACACACACACACACACACACACACACACACCACACACCACACCTCACCCGCATCAACCAGGGTACACACACACACACACACACACACACACACACACCACACACCACACACCTCACCCGCATCAACCAGGGTACACACACACCACACACCTCACCCGCATCAATCATGGTACACACACACACACACACACCTCACCCGCATCAACCAGGGTACACACACACACACACACACACCCACCTCGCCCGCATCAACCAGGATACACACACACACCACCCACCTCGCCTCAACCAGGGCGCGCACACACACACACACAACCACCCACCTCACCTGCATCAACCATGGTACACACACGCACGCACACACACACACACACACACACACACACCTCACCCGCATCAACTAGCGTACACACACACACACACACACACACACCTCACCCGCATCAACCAGGGTACACACACTCTCACATACACACACACACACACCTTACCCGCATCAACCCGGGTACACACACACACACACACACACACACACACACACACAAACACACCACCCACCTCACTCGCATCACCCAGGGTACACACACACACACACACACACACACACACACACACACACACACACCTCACCTGCATCAACCCGGGTACACACACACACACACACACACACACACACACACACACAAACACACCACCCACCTCACTCGCAACAACCAGGGTACACACACACACACACACACACACACACACACACACACACACACACACACCACCCACCTCACCTGCATCAACCACTGCATACACACACACACACCACACACACACACACACACACACACACACACACACACACACACACACACACACACACACACTACCTACCTCACCCGCATCAACCAGGGTACACATACACACACACATACACACACACCACCCACCTCACCCGCATCAACCAGGGTATATATATACACACACACACACACACACACCCACCACCCACCTCACCTCAACTAGGGTATATACACACACACACACACACACATACACACACACACACACCACCCACCTCACCCACATCAACCAGGGTATACACACACACACACACCACACACACACACACACACACACACACACACTACCTACCTCACCCGCATCAACCAGGGTACACACACACACACACACACACACACACACACCACCCACCTCACCCGCATCAACCAGGGTATACACACACACACACACACAGAGATCACCTGTTGTGTTGCACAGCTTCAGAACTGTATGTGTTATTATTGTTGTTTGTTGTACAGCTCATGGGATCCACATTCTGTCAGCTGATGCTCTGATCCAGGAATCACTGGAAGCTCATGGCCCAGGAGAAGCTGAATCTGAGGTGTGTACTGATCACTGCTCACACTCTGACCTCCTCAAGCCTTACTGTGAGCACTGTGCTAATGCTAACGCTTTGGTTCAACTCCAGTCTTCATTCTTTAACAGTGTGTGTGTGTGTGTGTGTGTGTGTGTGTGTGTGTGTGTGTGTGTGTGCGCTTTATTTCCCAGAAGGGTTTGAGAGCTCAGCATGGTGCAGCTGTGGAAGAAGCACTAAGAACAGGAAAAAGTGTTCCTGATGTTCTACTTGTTAACATCATCACAGACTCAATCAGGTGCACGCCTGTCTGTCTGTCTGTCTGATACATCTGTCTCTCTGTCTGTCTGTCTGATACATCTCTGACACACACACACACACACACACACACACACACACACAGTGCTGATAGTCACACAGCTGTTTGACAGTCTCGAGTGTGTAACACACTGATGTTGGTTAAACTCCCTACAGAATCAGTAAAATATTTTGATTCTGATGTTCAGGAGGGTTCCGTCAGGTGAAGGTTGGGTTCTAGACGGGTTCCCTGTGGATATTTCTCAGGCTCGGCTGCTGGAGAAAGCTCTGGGAGGAGCCGAGCCTGATCAGGAGCACACTGAGGGCCAACACACGAGCCATGAGATAGCAGTGGACAGGTACGGCCCTCAGGCTCCGCCCACATCCTCACCTGTGCTGCAGCTCGCTGTGTTACTGGAGGTGTCTGATGAGCAGGTGCTGGAACGTCATCAACGCTGTGAGTGACCTCAAACCATCTCACTGAGAGCAGTGTGTGCAGCGTGTAGTGTGTGTAGAGTGTTTGAGATCTGTGTGTGTGTGTGTGTGTGTGTGTGTGTGTGTGTGTGTGTGTGTGTGTGTGTGTGTGTGTGTGTGTGTGTGTGTGGTGAGAGCACTGTTTTACATGTGAGACAGTG
>NC_139596.1:153580-158580 GCF_946808225.1 Silurus aristotelis | reverse complement strand
ACACACACACACACACACACACACACACACACTCACACACACTACTGTTCTGATTAACCACTACTGTTCTCTCATACAGGTAACACACACACACACACACACACACACACACACACTCACACACACTACTGTTCTGATTAACCACTACTGTACTTTTATACGTGTGTGTTTGTGTTTGTGTGTGTGTGTGTGTGTGTGTGTGTGTGTGTGTGTGTGTGTGTGTGTGTGTGTGTAGGTGGAAGTGGACAGGTTTCACTACACTCTGCGTCTGTTGAGAGATTATTACTCAGGTATGTACAGAGCTGCTGTACCTGAAACTGCACTTCAGTTCACCTGCATCTCACTGCTTCCCATCACCGACGGCAACAGCAACCAACCTGAGAGGACAAAAAGGCAAGACATACCATAATATTACACTACACATCCCATAATACTCCACTACAGTATACATCCCATAATACTCACTCCACCCCACATCCCATAATACTCACTCCACTCCACTCCACTACACATCCCATAATACTCCACTACACTTCACATCCCATAATACTCACTCCACTCCACTACACATCCCATAATACTCCACTACACTTCACATCCCATAATACTCCATTACATGCTACTACATCTCCCATAAATCTACACACATATACACACAGCGTCAATAAATAAACTCACATATACAGTTATTGATAATGATACACTATACCTGTATATGTGTGTGTGTGTGTGTGTGTGTGTGTGTGTGTGTGTGTGTGTGTGTGTTTGTGTGCGTGTGTGTGTGTATAACAGCTCTGCAGGTTCGGCTGCATCTGAGAGATTTACAAAGAGTGCTGGGAAAAAAGACACTGAGACTGAGGAGAAGAAAAAACCCAGAGTGTAAGTTACTTTTGTGTGTGTGTGTGTGTGTGTGTGTGTGTGTGTGTGTGTGTGTGTGTGTGTGTGTGTGTATGTGTGTGTGTGTGTGTGTGTGTATGTGTATGTGTGTATGTGTGTTTGTGCGTGTGTGTGCGTTTGTTTGCGCGCGAGTGTGTGTGTGTGTGTTGTAGTGTTGTCATGCTACCACAGTTGTGACTTTGATACGATACCTAAAATAAATATCACGATACCAAAACCTAATCGATACTGTGGCAAAAAAAAATAATTTTTATTTGTATGAATAAATCGAGTGATTGCAGTCTGCTGAAACACAGTAACACTGTTTCAACTAAAAATACAAATAAATTAATATATAAATCACATATCGAATCGATTTTAACAGCTGTTACGCTTTATTTTAACAATAATAAAGAATTTGCAGCTGCTGAGTTTTAGAGTTTTATTTAATAAACATGGCTTTATAATAGAAAGTTAACAGAAGTTTAACATGAAACCCAGAACATGTTCTTTTTAATTTCTTATTCTCTTTTTATTTATAATTAAACTCTTTGTAATGAATATGTTTAATATTTGAAACCACATATCACATTAAACAGTTTTACACTCAATACACTCTTCGTTTACACAATAAATCACACTGATTTAAATCATATTTTAGGGCAGAATCCTGGAACAATATTTGCTCTTTAAATTCTTTGAACAAGTCGTCTTCAACAAGTGACGTGTATCTGACGTGTATCTGACGTGTATCTGAGGTGTATCTGACGTGTATCTGACGTGTATCTGACGTGTATCTGAGGTGTATCTGACGTGTATCTGACGTGTATCTGACGTGTATCTGACGTGTATCTGACGTGTATCTGAGGTGTATCTGACGTGTATCTGACGTGTATCTGAGGTGTATCTGACGTGTATCTGACGTGTATCTGACGTGTATCTGAGGTGTATCTGAGGTGTATCTGACGTGTATCTGAGGTGTATCTGACGTGTATCTGACGTGTATCTGACGTGTATCTGACGTGTATCTGAGGTGTATCTGACGTGTATCTGAGGTGTATCTGACGTGTATCTGACGTGTATCTGACGTGTATCTGACGTGTATCTGAGGTGTATCTGACGTGTATCTGAGGTGTATCTGACGTGTATCTGAGGTGTATCTGACGTGTATCTGACGTGTATCTGAGGTGTATCTGACGTGTATCTGAGGTGTATCTGACGTGTATCTGAGGTGTATCTGAGGTGTATCTGACGTGTATCTGACGTGTATCTGAGGTGTATCTGACGTGTATCTGAGGTGTATCTGACGTGTATCTGAGGTGTATCTGAGGTGTATCTGACGTGTATCTGACGTGTATCTGAGGTGTATCTGACGTGTATCTGACGTGTATCTGAGGTGTATCTGACGTGTATCTGACGTGTATCTGACGTGTATCTGAGGTGTATCTGACGTGTATCTGAGGTGTATCTGACGTGTATCTGAGGTGTATCTGACGTGTATCTGAGGTGTATCTGAGGTGTATCTGACGTGTATCTGACGTGTATCTGACGTGTATCTGAGGTGTATCTGACGTGTATCTGAGGTGTATCTGACGTGTATCTGAGGTGTATCTGAGGTGTATCTGAGGTGTATCTGACGTGTATCTGACGTGTATCTGACGTGTATCTGACGTGTATCTGACGTGTATCTGAGCTGGGCGTGTTTTCCTCCTTCACTTGTGTTGTTTTGTCACATTTCTTAAGGACGGGTTTGTGATGTCTGTGTGCTGATTGTCTGCAGTGTGACTGAAATAATGATATTTCACTTGTACTGCTTTGTGTATTTGCTGCCATGTTTCTAGTTTCATCACTATGAAGGCTGGAGTACGGGAGTCTGAAGAGGCCGTGCTTTATATTATTTTCTTCTGTTTTTCATGATTGTGGCTTAAATTTCTCCACATAGCGAGTTGTTCTCATGACTTCATTTTCTCGTGATCTCAGTAAAACACTGTTTTCTCACTACGGAATCGTATCGGGAGAAAATCTCACACCTTGTGAACGTTTCTGGTGTGTATCACGGAGCACGTGTTGGTCTCATGATGCTGCAATGATGCTGCCTCCAGAACATTACGACCAATGCACAGAAATCCTACATGTTCAGCACTAAACTGTAGCTCACTGTACCCTCACACCTGCTCTTACTGCAGACCACATTTCATCATCAGCATCATCCTCATTTAGTGAACCTGTGTGTGTGTGTGTGTGTGTGTGTGTGTGTGTGTGTGTATGTGTGTGTTTCACACAGGCCTTCCTCAGCTGACTCCAAAAAAAATGAGTCTGTTCACCCTGATGAGAAACTACTGCAGGAGTTCCTTCACACTGCTGTAACTGCTGTCTCACAGAGGGTAACGCACCTGATCCTTCACACCCCCTCACACCCCCCACACTCTCTTTCACCCCTCACACTCTTTTTCACCCCTCACACCCCCTCACACACTCTCTTTCACCCCTAACACCCTCTCACACTCTTTTACCCTTCATACCCCTCACACTCGCTTTCACCCTTTATACCCCTCACACCCTCTCACATCCTCTCACACCACTTACACCCTCTCACCCCCCCCACACTCTCGTTCACCCCTCACACCCCCTCACACTCTCTTTCACCCCTCACACTCTCTTTCACCCCTCACACCCTCTCACACTCTCTTTCACCCTTCATACCCCTCACACCCTCTCATCCTCTCACACCACTTACACCCTCTCACCTCCCCCACACTCTCGTTCACCCCTCACACCTTCTCACACTCTCTTTCACCCTTCACACCCCTCACACCCTCTCACCCCTCACACCCCCTCACACTCTCGTTCACCCCTCACACCTTCTCACACCTCCTCACACTCTCTTTCACCCTTCACACCCCTCACACCCCCTTACACTTTCTCTCACCCCTCACACCCTCTCACCCCCCCTCACACTCTCTCTCACCCCTCACACACTCTCACACATCCTCACACCCTCTTACACCCCCTCACACTCTCTCCCCTCACACCCTCTCACACCCCCTCACACTCTCTCTCACCCCTCACACCCTCTCTCACCACTCACACCCCCTCATACTCTCTCTCACCCCTCAAACCCTCTCACACCCCTCACACTCTCTCACCCCTCACACTCTTTCACCTCTCACCCCCTCACACCCCCTTTCACCCTCTCACACCCTCTCACATCCTCTCATACCCCTCACACTCTCTCACCCCTCACACCCCCTCACACTCTTTCACACTCTCTCTCACCCCTCTCACTCTCACACCCCCTCACACTCTCTTTCACCCTTCATACCCCTCACACTCTCTCTCTCACCCCCCCTTTCACCCTCTCACACCCTCTCACACCCCCTCACACTCTACCTCACCCCTCTCACCCCCTCACACTCTCTTTCACCCCTCACACCCTCTCACACTCTCTTTCACCCTTCATACCCCTCACACCCTCTCATCCTCTCACACCACTTACACCCTCTCACCTCCCCCACACTCTCGTTCACCCCTCACACCTTCTCACACTCTCTTTCACCCTTCACACCCCTCACACCCTCTCACCCCTCACACCCCCTCACACTCTCGTTCACCCCTCACACCTACTTACACCTCCTCACACTCTCTTTCACCCTTCACACCCCTCACACCCTCTCACCCCTCACACCCCCTCACACTTTCTCTCACCCCTCACACCCTCTCACCCCCCCTCACACTCTCTCTCACCCCTCACACACTGTCACACATCCTCACACCCTCTTACACCCCCTCACACTCTCTCCCCTCACACCCTCTCACCCCCTCACACTCTCTCTCACCCCTCACACCCTCTCTCACCACTCACACCCCCTCATACTCTCTCTCACCCCTCAAACCCTCTCACACCCCTCACACTCTCTCACCCCTCACACTCTTTCACCTCTCTCCCCCTCACACCCCCTTTCACCCTCTCACACCCTCTCACATCCTCTCATACCCCTCACACTCTCTCACCCCTCACACCCCCTCACACTCTTTCACACTCTCTCTCACCCCTCTCACTCTCACACCCCCTCACACTCTCTTTCACCCTTCATACCCCTCACACTCTCTCTCTCACCCCCCCT
>NC_139596.1:98580-148580 GCF_946808225.1 Silurus aristotelis | reverse complement strand
GCAACATCACTGCACACACACACACACACACACACACACACACACACACACGGCACACACACACACTACACATACTGCACACACACAGTACACACAGGACAAAGCAACATCACTGCACACACACACACACACACACACACACGGCACACACACTACACATACTGCACACACAGTACACACAGGACAAAGCAACAACACTGCACACACACACACACACACACACTGCACACACACTACACATACTGCACACACACACAGTAAACACAAGACAAAGCAACATCACTGCACACACGGCACACACACACACTACACATACTGCACACACACAGTACACACAGGACAAAGCAACATCACTGCACACATACACTACACATACTGCACGCACACACACAGTACATACACACTACACACACTACTCATTGCACACACACACACTCCACCCTGCACACGCACACACTACACACTGTACACACACACAGTACACACACGCTGCACACTACACACACTATTCACTGCACACACACACTACACCCTGCACACACACAGTACACACACGCTGCACAAACACTACACACTGCACACACACACAGTACACACACACAAACACACTACACACAAACACACACACGCTGCAAACTGCACACACACTACACATACACATGCACATAGACCACACAGACACACACACACACACACACACACACATTGTACACACAAACACACACAAACACACACACTACACACATGCACACACACTACACCCACTGCACCCACACGTAGCACACACTACACATACTGCGCACACACAGTACACACACGCTGCACACTACACACACTATTCACTGCACACACACACAGTACACACACAAACCCACTATACACAAACACATGCACGCACACACACACTACACACACAAACACACTACACACACACACACATGCTGCACACAGTACACACACAAACCCACTATACACAAACACATGCACGCACACACACACTACACACACAAACACACTACACACACACACACACACACATGCTGCACACTGTACACACACTACACACTGCACACACACTACAAACACACTGCACCGTGCACACACACTACAAAGACACTGCACACACACACACACTACACATACTGCAAACACACAGTACACACAGGACAAAGCAACATCACTGCACACACACACACACTACACACTACTGTGTGTATATATCAGTGTGTGTCTGTGTGTATCGGTGTGTGTTGGTGAGTTTTTTGGAGATGTGTGTGGAGGATGGTGAACACAGGTTAGATGTTGGGAACAGGAAACATGCAGGAATCTGAGACTCCATACTGTCATTTATTATTATTATTATTATTATTATTACTTAGCACTTAACAAGGAATTAGTTTTAGTGGCAGAAGCTTCCAGCAAAATAAACCAAATAAAAGTTATTGCACATTTTATAAATAAAGAGGATTATTGCACTAAAAGTACAGATTTAGATGAGTACAAGTGGAGTTGAACAAATGTTATTTTATTATTTTATTTTAATATTATATATTTTGTTTTAATGTGTTTTTAATGACTAATTGATGCTTCATGTGTGTGTGTGTGTGTGTGTGTGTGTGTGTAGCATTGATCAGCTAGCAGTCATCATTCGTCACCACATCGAGAGCGGCTCACAAATCACACATGAGCTGACGTTAGCATGTAGCAACTTTCTTATCGATGGAGACACACGTGTGGTGGTGACTCCGCCCCCTCCATCCCACACACTCCCTCCTGAAGTGACCGATAAGGGCTCTCCAACTGTGCAGCAGCTGTACAACCTGCATTCCCATCTGCTCAACATCGCCCCTACAGGTCAGGAGGAGAATATATATTTATAACACTTATACTCTGATACATGTGTGTGTGAAATAGTGTGAGTAATAATGTGTGTGTGTGTGTGTGTGTGTGTGTGTAGGTCTGGTGTCCTGTGGTACATTGTGTGAGGTCCTGACTCTCTGCATGGGTTCAGATGTTCTCTTTAAAGCCTGGATGCGACTCATAGACTCACTGGTACACCAACCTGACCTCTGACCTTTCACCTCTGATTAATATTCAATGTTTAGGTGTAACGTGTGTGTGTGTGTGTGTGTGCAGGACTGTGGGATGGTGGACTGGCGTCAGTTCCTGTTGAGCGCTGCTTGTCCGTGGCCACTTCCCTCACAGGCACAACTAAGAAATACGCTTACACACTTCAAAGAGCTCGACACAGAGGGGGGCGGAGTCATCACACTACAGCAGTACCTACAGGTACACACAAACACACAGAGGGGGGTGGAGTCATCACACTACAGCAGTACCTACAGGTACACACAAACACACAGAGGGGGGTGGAGTCATCACACTACAGCAGTACCTACAGGTACACACAAACACACAGAGGGGGGTGGAGTCATCACACTACAGCAGTACCTACAGGTACACACAAACACACAGAGGGGGGTGGAGTCATCACACTACAGCAGTACCTACAGGTACACACAAACACACAGAGGGGGGTGGAGTCATCACACTACAGCAGTACCTACAGGTACACACAAACACACAGAGGGGGGTGGAGTCATCACACTACAGCAGTACCTACAGGTACACACAAACACACAGAGGGGGGTGGAGTCATCACACTACAGCAGTACCTACAGGTACACACAAACACACAGAGGGGGGCAGAGTATACACACTGCTGAAATAACTTCCTATGTGTGTGTGTATGTGTGTGTGTGTGCGTGCAGGTGGACTTGTGGTTTCCAACTCACAGAGAACTTCCTGTTCCTGATTCAACCAAACCTCAACCCAGTGACAGACTGACCAACCTCAGAAAGGTATTGTGTGTGTGTGTGTGTGTGTGTGTGTGTGTGTGTGTGTGTGTGTGTGTGTGTGTGTGTGTGTGTGCGTGTGTGTGTCATTGTGCCCACACCTCAACTACCACTGACATGTACAAGCCACGCCTCCTTCATGAGAACTGAGAGTGTTTGAATTTATGGTACTCTATGTGTGTGTGTGTGTCTGTGTGTGTGCGTGCAGTTCTTCTTTACTCTGTTCTCAGACTCCGCCCACTCCCCGCCTGTGTGTGACTACATGAACATGCTGCTGTATTTCTGCTCTCATCCTGAACCAGCGCACGGATTTACCAGAGCACTGAGCCTAGTGACACAACACACACTGCGCTACACACACACACACAGCACCGGCCTGCTGCAGGTATACACACACACACACACACACACACACACACAATGCTAAAGTTTCTCACACAGAGTAAAGCTGAGGGGACTCACACACAGATCTCATTTAATTCCTTCCTGCTACAGAATGGTGTGTACACTAAAGGTGTGTGTGTGTGTGTGTGTGTGTGTGTGTGTGTGTGTCTGTGTGTGTCTGTGTGTTACAGTCCTGTGTCACGGGTGGTGTGTGTGATGAAGAGGAGGAGGTGTTTGAGGGTGATGAAGGTGGTGTATCTGTGGATGATGTTCTCAGAGTTGTGACTCACAGAGGAGCTCCAATCTCATCTCACACTACAGTTTACAACACAGAGGAGCTGAAGCAGGTACACACACACACTCACACACACACACACATGCACACACACACACACACACTGATACACCCATGTGTTTTAAGTAATTTTATTCCTGGTTTTCTTCCTCTGTGTGTGTGTGTGTGTGTGTGTGTGTGTGTGTGTGTGTGTGTGTGTGTGTGTGTAGGATCTCATGGAGGTGTTTGAAAGGCTTGGTTTTAACCCCGACACAAAAATACCGTTTAATTTGTTGTCTCAACAACCACTTCTTCAACAACTTATGAACACATCACAGTACCTGCTGAGAGTTAGTACACACACACACACACACACACACACACACACACACACACACACACACACACACACACACACACACACACACACACACACACACTAACCAAGACAGTAAACTGTTTTCATCCTGCTCCTGGTGTTGTTCTCCTGTGAGGGACAATGAAATACATGAGATATAAATGAACAGTGAGGAACAAAAAAGTTTTGTTTGGTAAAGTGAGGGACAGTGAGGTATGTGGGGGACAGTGAGGTATGTGAGGGACAGTGAGGTCTGTGTGGAACAGTGAGGGACAGGAAGGTCTGTGTGGAACAGTGAGGGACAGTGGGGTCTGTGAGGAACAGTGAGTGACAGTGAGGTCTGTGTGGAACAGTGAGGTATGTGTGGAACAGTGAGGTCTGTGTGGAACAGTGAGGGACAGTGAGGTCTGTGTGAAACAGTGAAATACATGAGATTTAAATGAACAGTGAGAAACAAAAAAGTTTTGTTTGGTAAAGTGAGGGACAGTGAGGGACAGTGAGGTATGTGAGGGACTGAGGTCTAGTCAAGTCAAGTCAAGTTTATTTGTATAGCGCTTTTCACAACAGACATTGTCTCAAAGCAGCTTTACAGAAAACAACAGTGAAGGTGAAGGTGTGCGTTTGTCCCTGATGAGCAGCCGTGGCGACAGTGGCAAGGAAAAACTCCCTTAGATGATATGAGGAAGAAACCTTGAGAGGAACCAGACTCAAAGGGGAACCCATCCTCATATGGGTGACATCAAGAGTTTGGTCATAAATCTTTCAACAATACAGAACAATTTGTGATCATCATAGATCCAGCATCAGCTTCTCCATGCCAGGGCCTTTAAACACTCGGCATCTACTTCTCCATGATCATCCATAGGTCCATAATCTTCACGAGGTGGGACGTGACTGGAGCTGGCCAAACCTCAGGATGCCTCGGGATGGGGAGAGAAAGAGAAGCAGTGGAGAGGAATTAGCGTAGCTGCTGTTCATGATATTAACAGCACAAGTTGATAATGTGCATGTGATCAGATGTTCTGGAGCACAAGGTTGTGATGTGATGTGTGTGATGTGTGTTATGTGTAGGCTTTGCTAAAAAGATATGTTTTTAATCTACACTTAAACTGGGAGAGTGTATCTGAACCCCGAACACTGTCAGGAAGACTATTCCAGAGTTTAGGAGCTAAATGTGAAAATGCTCTACCGCCTTTAGTGGACTTTGCTATTCTAGGAACTACTAGAAGCCCAGAGTTTTGAGATCTCAGGGAGCGTGACGGATTGTAGCGTGTTAAGAGACTGGATAGATACATGGGAGCCAAACCATTTAGTGCTTTATAAGTGAGTAGCAGTAGTTTGTAGTCTATTCGAAACTTAATAGGAAGCCAATGTAGGGACGATAAGATTGGGGTTATATGATCGTATTTTCTTGACCTAGTAAGAACTCTTGCTGCTGCATTCTGAACTAACTGAAGCTTGTTTATTAATGATGCAGGACATCCACCTAGTAATGCATTACAGTAGTCTATTCTAGAGGTCATAAACGCATGGACGAGCTTCTCTGCATCAGATATAGATAACATATTTCTTAGCTTATTTCTAAGGTGAAAGAAGGCTGTTTTTGTAACTTGATTGATGAGGTCTGTGTGGAACAGTGAGGGACAGGAAGGTCTGTGAGGGACAGTGAGGTCTGTGAGGAACAGTGAGGTCTGTGTGGAACAGTGAGGGACAGTGAGATCTGTGTGGAACAGTGAGGGACAGTGAGGTCTGTGTGGAACAGTGAAGAACAGTGAGGTATGTGTGGAACAGTGAGGGACAGTGAGATATGTGTGGAACAGTGAGAGACAGGGAGGTCTGTGTGGAACAGTGAGAGACAGGGAGGTGATGTGATGAAATGTGATGAAATCTATTAAATTTCCTACAGGACTTGTCCCAAGTTTTGGAGATCCAGCAGAGTTCTTCAGTAGAAGATCCTGCAGGTGAAATTCCATCCACACCAACACCAGGAAAAGCTCCACAATAATGTACATGGACAGGATCAGTTCCCTCGTGTAAATTCTTCACTTATCAAAACTCATCTCACTGATACACCATCCACACCAACACTCTCCTCTCTTCACCAACTCCACTGATGGACCTCCACAACCTTCATCTACAGCTGAGGATCTTCTCTCACTGCTGTGTGGCTGCAGGATGGAATGTAAAGTCACCATGGAGAGTGAAGAGCAACCAAGATAAAGTGGAGAGAAGCACGTCTTTATACATCTCGTACACATCTCTCTTTCTCTCTCTCACACACACACACCTGCTTGTTTCTCCTCTTAAAGCTCAGTAAAATGTGTCTGTATAAAACAATTTAATCTCCTCTTTCTCTCCTTCTCCCAGAGTGAGAGTGAAGGCTGAGGGTGGTCCAGACTTGTTTGTTTAAAAAGTGTGTGTGTGTTTATGAGGTTTGTGCAGATTTTTATTGTGAAAATTATGATGTTCTCTGATCTTCATACTCACACGGTTGCTTCCTGAGGTGGAGAACCAGAACCTGAGTATCAGACTGAAGCTGTTATTGAGATCATGTTCAGAGAAAACAGGAAGTGTGAGTGTGAACAGGAAACTGATCAAAGGCTGGACTGCACCTTCTACCTCCAGGAGAAAGTCTGAGGAAGTCGACATTTCAGCACCAAATAAGCTTCAGTGTGGAGAAGAAAATGTTTCTCACACTCTCACACACACTCTCACAGTGTGAAACGTGTGAACTATGAATGTGTTCAGTGTAGATGATATCAGCTGAGTGAGAGATCAGGATAGTTCCTCTGTTCACCAGCAGGGTCTCACTTTAACCTCATAACAACTACGTCCTGTTCACTTTCAGCTCACTTCCTGTTTTAAAGTGCAGCGTGATTAAGAAGTCTTGCTGTAACCAGAGTTTGTAAGTCTGGAGTGTTTTTGTTCTTTCTGGTGGTCTGCTTGTTCTCGCTGTGTGGAGAAATGGGTTTGGGTTTGGGGATGATTTTATTTAAAGGTTTGATGGAGCTCCATGTTCATTGATCCTGAGAGTGTGAAACGATTTAACCCTTTGCCACATGTACATTCAAAACCAGAACCTCACACAGGAACATGCCAACAACATGGAGATGACCCACAGACCTACAATCAAGCAGGAAGAACATCAAAAGAAACCCATCTCTTTTCCACATTTGATTTTATTCTCATAGTTTGCTAAAATGAAGATTAAGCACAATGTAGGATCATGAAAGTAGAGAGAAAAGTCAAATCAGTGAAAAGAGTAAATATTAACATCAGCAGTCATGGGGAAGTTCAGAGGGAGAAAGAGAAGGCAACACCTGATGATCTGCAGGTCCTGCAGTGAGGAGATGCTCTGAGCAGAGATGTGTGTGTGTGATAGACACTCGGAGTAGAGAAGCTCCACACTGAGAAACTCCTGGACACCACAAAGGTCACTGATTACAGACAAAAGCAACTAACAGTAAAATGAAGCCATGAGACAGAAGTGAGATGATTGCAGAACACATGCAGTAACCAATCACTGGTCCATCAGATTCATTTTCCTCTTGATTCCAGCATTTTATTCTTCAGAAGTGTCTACTGAACACATCAGTGTTTGAGGTTTCAGGAACTCTTCTGTCAGGTGGTGATGATGGTGGTGGTGATGTGACTTGGTGTCGTAAGTGGATTTCATCATCATCAGTCAATGATCATGGGCTCAGGATTTCCCTGTAGCTGTTTCTTTGCCTCTTGTAGAACATCTCTCATGTTGCTTTTCTGCTCAAAATACTGAACTACATCATCTCTTTTTAACTCACTGCACTGTGTGAAGATGTGAACCAGAGCAGGGAACAGTGGCATGGCATATTCCATCACACTCCTCGTTCTCTTTCCTTCTTTATAAGCATAACCCCCGGTGTGGACACCAATCAGGCTGCAGGACTTATCAAACACTGGTGAGCCAGAAGATCCATGGAAGAAACAGGAATGGTAAGGGATTTTTGAATGATACAGAGCATTATCCTGCAGGCAGCGTTGTGTCAAGACATGACACATATTAACATGTGAGTTGTGATGAAGGTGTGTCTTTGCTTTTTGCTGAATGTCCTGCTTTGGGATAATAAAACAGGGGTCCATACGTTTGATTCCACCATCTGGGTGTCCAATAATGCAGATGTCACCACTGGTGGAAGGATAACTATAATAATCCAACAGTTCAGGAAGTTTCAGGTCAGAACCGTCCTTGCTCAGTTCCAGCAAAGCATAATCCAGAGGGTTCTCCATGTCATCTTTACTCTTCAAGTAAGCTACAACGTTCTCCACAGATTCCACATTTCCTGCATTGTTCAGATCTTCAAATCCAAACACAGCTGTCAGAGGCTGTTTCAGTTTTGCTGAATTAGAGACTAAATCTCCAACAACATGAGCATTGGTGAGAACATATCTACCAAAGAGTAGAAACCCCGATCCTATGGCAATACCATCACTGCGGATCTGGCAGACGGAGTTGGACATCTCCAACAGCTTTCTCACTTTCTTCACCTCGGAAAAGCTCTGAACACTTTTATCATACTCTTGTCTGAAGAACTTCTTTACTTCAGCATTATTCTTCAGATTCTTTCGTTCTTTCAGAATCTTTATCAATTCTTTATGCTGAGCTCGGAGAAGGTTCAGGATCTCCACTGAATTTGGGATCATTCTTATGTCTAAGTGTTTTGTAGACTTTGTTTCTTTCATTGGTGTCTCTGGTTTCTTCTCTTTACACTTGGTGGAATCTCCATTGGGGTTCTTTTCCTGAGCAGTATCAGGAACTTCACTTTTAATATTCTTCTGTGTTTTACACTTATGACTTGACTCCTCATTTATCTCTTCATTTAACTCCTGACTTGACTCCTGGCTGCCGGGGGGATGAGGTGACACACGGACCCAAAAACACTTTCCATCCAGATAATTAACGAGGTTAGACAGATCTGTTTTGCTCTCGCTCTCCTGCTCGAAGAGGATTCCTTTCCTGAAGATCACACTGTTAAATCTTCTATCACGCTTCAGTGCCATTTTCACCTTTTCGTCTTTCACTGCCCACACACATACGTAATCCACCCTTTTTCCTAATTCATAGTTCTTCATCAGCTTTTGGATATTATCACCATCACCTTTAGTCCTGATGTAGAAACTAACCAAGTTGTCACGTGAATAATCAGTGCGTGTCTTCATCTTCGCTGGATGGCTGTTTCCATCAGATTTAATGAACATGATGTCCAGAAGCTCGTTGCTGTCGAGGAGATAGCTGGGGAAGTCTGGTGTGATGGCAGCTCTAGACATTTTCTCTCTCCTTATGACTAGTTCCTTCTCTTTTCCCCCATTTCTCACAGATGCGCTTAAATGTGGAGTTTGTTTGAAGAATCTCATGGACGGTCAGATGAACATTATAGCTCACTTCATACTTATCGCTTCTGTAATTGAACCTCAGTATGTGTCCACGATCTTCTGTTTTCTATGAACATGTGAGAAAACACAATTTGAGCTTTGTGGAAATTACAGATACAGTATTCTTCTCTAGAAATGATTACTCACTATCTGAGAGGGCTTTATGTCCCATCCACTCTTCTCTCCTTCCTCTTTACAGTAGTTTTGCATTCTTGACTGGAAAACACACAAAGATCAAATGAAACTTTGAAACTGTAATGACATTCGACCTTTTATTGTCTACGTGTGTGTGAGAACCACCAACAGCAAGAAATCAACAGAACAGCAAGTGAATTCTCTCAACTCTGCACAGATTCGGTGCGATTCCTCAGAAAGATCTAATTAAAGATCTGATTAAAGATCTGATTAAAACCCGTTTAAATCATTCGGTTCAATCGGAATGCTCCACTTATTAACAGTGATTTGCTGCCACCTACTGGCGATTTTTAATTTCACATTGTAAAGTTAATTCAGATTTTTTAAATAATGTCAAATATTTTCAACGTTTTATGTATAAAATATCTAAAATTAATAATGCATTTGTAAGTGCAGATTAAAGCATTACATGTCTCTCAGTGCAGCATTAAACAGTGTGTAAATGCATCCAAATGCCACTTCAGATGCAGCTTCTGTTTCCTCTGCATTGTAAAGAAGAATTTTGTTGATGCTGATTTTACTTGCTTGCTAACAGCCAAAATGTCTATTTATTCAAATTTACTGACTAAATGTAAGATTATGAATCAGAAGATGATGCACAGATATAAAGGTGAAAAAATGTCCATTAAATGTAAATATTAATGTAAACTTAATGGAACAGATGAATGTGTGTTAATGCTGTGGACTGACCACCACAAAGATATGAAGAATATAAAGAATATCCAACGCCTGCAGTCCACAGTAATCCTTCACTTACCAGCACAATTACACACTCAGATAAATATCTTCTAATTATCCTTATTGATCAAATCCAAAAAAAAGAGAGATTATATTGTGAATACTGTCTCATGTGTTTTACTCTTGTGTTTGTGTTGGTTTAACATGGAGGATGTTCACAAGAACGTGTCCAAGTGCAGGGACAAAAAAGAAATTAGTTTTTTTTGCCCAAAATCTACATTTATAGAATTATGAAAAAAAGAAAAACCTGGAAACATTTTGGTGACTAAAAAAGAAAAAGAAAACAGACTTCTAATCCATTTCTATTGACTCTCTCTAATTATACCTCATTACAGTCAGGATAAATATAATCCCCATTTCTCTGGTATAATATAATAATATTATAGAGTAATACAGTGTATAAAGAGTTATAAAGAGTTATAAAGAGTAATAGTGTAGAAACAGGACAATTTGCTGTAATATAATTAAATGTTTTACCTCCGAACAGAACCCGCGCGCGCCTCACACTTTACCCGAGACGTGGACAGAAGCTCGCGTCAGCGCGCGCTTCCAGCTCGCGCCAAAAATACTCTAACCTGATTGGTTTTTTTTAAGTTTTGAATTTCAATTTCGTTTCGTTTAGTTTAGATTCTCCCTCCCTGGATGTGACGTCACCTCACAGAGGCACCACGCAACAGGTATTGAGTCATGTTGTGTAAGTGGGGTGTGTGTGTGTGTGTGTGTGTGTGTGTGTGTGTGTGTGTGTGTGTGTGTGTGTGTGTGTGTGATTGTGTGTGTGTGTGTGTGTGTGTGTGTGTGTGTGTGTGTGTGTGTGTGTGTGTGTGTGTGTGATTGTGTGGGCGACTAAAGGATTCAAAACACACTTGAAAGTGTTTATTTTTAGGTATTTAAAAATTAAAACAATAAACAACAGGGACGCATAAAAAGGGGGAAATGAAAACTATGGATTAAAATAAAGGACCTTTATTTTAATCCATAGTTTTCATTTTCCCCTTTTTTTGCAGTGGTGTCAAACTCAAATTCACAGTGAGACAGAACTGAAAACTAGAATGAAGTCGCGGGCTAAACTCAATATTTATTGAAAAATTGACTGTAATTGTGCATGTTTTCTGTCTCCAGATGTGTAATGTTCAACCTTTTCAAATGGAAACAAACTTCAGCATAAACATTGAATCTGGATACAGACTCTGAGCCGAGCATCATGTCTGGGTTTAGGTTCTGAGCTGAGCATCATGTCTGGGTTTAGACTCTGAGCCGAGCATCATGTCTGGGTTTAGACTCTGAGCCGAGCATCATGTCTGGGTTTAGGTTCTGAGCTGAGCATCATGTCTGGGTTTAGGCTCTGAGCTGAGCATCATGTCTGGGTTTAGACTCTGAGCCGAGCATCATGTCTGGGTTTAGACTCTGAGCCGAGCATTATGTCTGGGTTTAGGCTCTGAGCCGAGCATCATGTCTGGGTTTAGACTCTGAGCCGAACATCATGTCTGGGTTTAGGCTCTGAGCCGAGCATCATGTCTGGGTTTAGACTCTGAGCCGAACATCATGTCTGGGTTTAGGCTCTGAGCCGAGCATCATGTCTGGGTTTAGACTCTGAGCTGAGCATCATGTCTGGGTTTAGACTCTGAGCTGAGCATCATGTCTGGGTTTAGACTCTGAGCCGAGCATCATGTCTGGGTTTAGGCTCTGAGCCGAGCATCATGTCTGGGTTTAGGCTCTGAGCCGAGCATCATGTCTGGGTTTAGGCTCTGAGCCGAGCATCATGTCTGGGTTTAGGCTCTGAGCCGAGCATCATGTCTGGGTTTAGGCTCTGAGCTGAGCATCATGTCTAAGTTTAGACTCTGTGCTGAGCATCATGTCTGGGTTTAGACTCTGAGCTGAGCATCATGTCTGGGTTTAGACTCTGAGCTGAGCATTATGTCTGGGTTTAGACTCTGAGCTGAGCATCATGTCTGGGTTTAGTCTCTGAGCTGAGCATCATGTCTGGGTTTAGACTCTGAGCTGTGCATCATGTCTGAGGTTTAGACTCTGAGCTGAGCATCATGTCTGGGTTTAGTCTCTGAGCTGAGCATCATGTCTAAGATCAGGCTCTGAGCTGAGCATCATGTCTAAGATCAGGCTCTAAACTGAGCATCATGTCTAAGTTTAGGCTCTGAGCCGAGCATCATGTCTAAGTTTAGGCTCTGAGCCGAGCATCATGTCTGGGTTTAGGCTCTGAGCCGAGCATCATGTCTGGGATTAGGCTCTGAGCCGAGCATCATGTCTGGGTTTAGGCTCTGAGCCGAGCATCATGTCTGGGATTAGGCTCTGAGCCGAGCATCATGTCTGGGTTTAGGCTCTGAGCCGAGCATCATGTCTGGGTTTAGGCTCTGAGCCGAGCATCATGTCTGGGTTTAGACTCTGAGCCGAGCATCATGTCTGGGTTTAGGCTCTGAGCCGAGCATCATGTCTGGGTTTAGTCTCTGAGCCGAGCATCATGTCTGGGTTTAGACTCTGAGCCGAGCATCATGTCTGAGGTTTAGTCTCTGAGCCGAGCATCATGTCTAAGTTTAGGCTCTGAGCTGAGCATCATGTCTGGGTTTAGGCTCTGAGCTGAGCATCATGTCTGGGATTAGGCTCTGAGCCGAGCATCATGTCTGGGTTTAGACTCAGCTGTGCATCATGTCTGGGTTTAGACTCTGAGCCGAGCATCATGTCTGGGTTTAGGCTCTGAGCCGAGCATCATGTCTCGGTTTAGGCTCTGAGCCGAGCATCATGTCTGGGTTTAGGCTCTGAGCCGAACATCATGTCTGGGTTTAGGCTCTGAGCCGAGCATCATGTCTGGGTTTAGGCTCTGAGCCGAGCATCATGTCTGGGTTTAGGCTCTGAGCCGAGCATCATGTCTGGGTTTAGGCTCTGAGCGGAGCATCATGTCTGGGTTTAGGCTCTGAGCCGAGCATCATGTCTAAGTTTAGACTCTGAGCCGAGCATCATGTCTGGGTTTAGACTCTGAGCCGAGCATCATGTCTGGGTTTAGACTCTGAGCTGAGCATCATGTCTGGGTTTAGACTCTGAGCCGAGTTTCATGTCTGGGTTTAGACTCTGAGCCGAGCATCATGTCTGGGTTTAGGCTCTGAGCTGAGCATCATGTCTGGGTTTAGGCTCTGAGCTGAGCATCATGTCTGGGGTTTAGGCTCTGAGCTGAGGAAATCCTCAGGATTGAGTGAAGGTGTTCATCAGTGAGACTCCTGAGTAGTGTTTTGTTTATCTTCATTAAAGAGAACAGTTACACACACAGATATGTGCTGCTGAACACAGAGAGTGTTTGAGCAGCTTGGGCACAGAGTTGGAGCAGTGTGTCGGGGAGGAAACATGGAAACTGTGCAGCACACAGAGTTGTACTTTGACTTGATCTTGTCTCTACACTGGAGTTAAATCAGCTCTATTTGGAGGTTGGTTGATGCGCTTTCCACGTCAACCACAAAAGGATTACTGAGCAGATCAAATCTGCATTTCTGGGCTTCAACGTCGGTAAATCTCAGGGTAAATTCAGCGCTGGATACGCCGAGTTTTTCAGTGCAGAGTTTTTCAGCGGTCTCGACTGACGCGTCAACGCACTAATTACTAATTGGATTTGTGGTATTAGCGGTGTATGCGCTATACACTGTTGGACTCGCTAATACACATTTGATATGAACTCGTGGGACAAATATAATTACACCGCGGGCCTGAGTTGGACATCCCTGGTCTTAACCCTCAGGAACCTAATTCAGAAAAAAGAAGATAGAAGTAGGTGGGGAACGTGTAAAAGATAAAGGTGTGTATGCAGCTCTATATCTTTAATAAAGAGCTTTATAGTATAGTATTTAGCTGATGCATTTCATGAAATAAACTAATAACAGTTTATCACTTAAGTTATTCTGTTTCTGCTAATGTATATTATGTACTTTATCATAATGTGTGTAGCAACAGAACAATTTCAGCCTCACTGGACCTGCTACAGGACCTGCTACAGGACCTGCTACTGGACCTGCTGCCTGGACCTGCTACAGGACCTGCTGAAAAGACCTGCTGAAAAGACCTGCTGAAAAGACCTGCTGCCTGGACCTGCTACAGGATCTGCTGGACAGCGGTTAAACAGCCGCAGTGTGAAACTGCACTATTCTTTGTGTTGGGTGTGTAATTGTGTAATTTGGGTGGTGAAAGCGGTTAAAATAGACATAAAGATGCTTCAGAACTGCGTTTCTGTTATTTAAAAAAAAAGACATTAAAAAAATTTATTCTATTTTTCATCAAAGCAAAAATACTACAATTTGGTGTTTGTGGTGTAAATATTGATATAATCAGGGCCCATATTCAAACACTCTTAAAACATCTTTACTGTATAGTGTTTGAGTAAAAGCAAATCACATTTATTTTAACTTCCTTTAAATGTTTACTAATTTATATAATTGATATTTTACTCAGAGTGACACTGAACACACTGAACTCATTTTCAGCTCGTTCTACTGTACAATCTTTAACAAACACACACAAACATCATCAGTGCATTTAAATCACCACATTCACACACTCAAAACATTTTCCTTTACAGGTTTGCTCAATCTTTTAAATAATCATTTATGAGTCTCTGTCTCTAAAAAAATCCCCTGATGTTTGGACTGATTTAAAAGATTGAGTAAATCTATAAATGAAAATATTTTTTGAGTGTGTGAGTAAAATGATTTAAATGCACTGATGTTTGTTTTAAAAAACTGAAAACTAGAACAAGCTGAAAATGAATTCAGTGATTGATTATGTCCTGCTGAAGTGGAGTTCAACTGCACGTACTGATTCTTTTCCTGTAATTGAGGTGATGTTATGAAGGTTTTCTGTGATTTTTCCTGATCTGAGGTCAGTAATGAGAATCTCCAGTGCTGCTTAAAGACTCGTTTATATTAAGTCATATATTATAAGGATTATAGATGATTATAGATTATAGATGCTTTATAGATGATTATAGATTATAGATGCTTTATAGATGATTATAGATTATAGATGCTTTATAGATGATTATAGATTATAGATGCTTTATAGATGATTATAGATTATATATGATTATAGATTATAGATGATTATAGATGCTTTATATATGATTATAGATTATAAATGCTTTATATATGATTATAGATTATAGATGCTTTATATATGATTATAGATTATAGATGCTTTATATATGATTATAGATTATAGATGCTTTATATATGATTATAGATTATAAATGCTTTATATATGATTATAGATTATAGATGCTTTATAGATGATTATAGATTATAGATGCTTTATATATGATTATAGATTATAGATGCTTTATATATGATTATAGATTATAGATGCTTTATATATGATTATAGATTATAGATGCTTTATAGATGATGATTATAGATTATAGATGCTTTATATATGATTATAGATTATAGATGCTTTATATATGATTATAGATTATAGATGCTTTATATATGATTATAGATTATAGATGCTTTATAGGTGATGATTATAGATTATAGATGCTTTATATATGATGATTATAGATTATAGATTATAGATGCTTTATATATGATTATAGAATATAGATGCTTTATATATGATTATAGATTATAGATGCTTTATATATGATGATTATAGATTATAGATTATAGATGCTTTATAGATGATTATAGATTATAAATGCTTTATATATGATTATAGATTATAGATTATAGATGCTTTATATATGATGATTATAGATTATAGATGCTTTATATATGATGATTATAGATTATAGATGCTTTATATATGATGATTATAGATTATAGATTATAGATGCTTTATATATGATGATTATAGATTATAGATGCTTTATATATGATGATTATAGATTATAGATTATAGATGCTTTATATATGATGATTATAGATTATAGATTATAGATGCTTTATAGATGATGATTATAGATTATAGATGCTTTATAGATGATTATAGATTATAGATGCTTTATAGATGATGATTATAGATTATAGATGCTTTATATATGATGATTATAGATTATAGATGCTTTATATATGATTATAGATTATAGATGCTTTATAGATGATGATTATAGATTATAGATGCTTTATATATGATTATAGAATATAGATGCTTTATATATGATTATAGATTATAGATGCTTTATAGATGATTATAGATTATAGATGCTTTATATATGATGATTATAGATTATAGATGCTTTATAGATGATTATAGATTATAAATGCTTTATATATGATTATAGATTATAGATGCTTTATATATGATTATAGATTATAAATGCTTTATATATGATTATAGATTATAGATGCTTTATAGATGATTATAGATTATAAATGCTTTATATATGATTATAGATTATAGATGCTTTATATATGATTATAGATTATAGATGCTTTATAGGTGATTATAGATCATAGATGCTTTATAGATGATTATAGATTATAGATGCTTTATATATGATTATAGATCATAGATGCTTTATATATGATTATAGATTATAAAATATAGATGCTTTATATATGATTATAGATTATAAATTATAGATGCTTTATATATGATTATAGATTATAAATTATAGATGCTTTATATATGATTATAGATTATAGATGCTTTATATATGATTATAGATTATAAATGCTTTATATATGATTATAGATTATAGATGCTTTATATATGATTACAGATTATAGATGCTTTATAGGTGATGATTATAGAATATAGATGCTTTCTATATGATGATTATAGATTATAGATTATAGATGCTTTATATATGATTATAGATCATAGATGCTTTATATATGATTATAGATTATAGATGCTTTATATATGATTATAGATCATAGATGCTTTATATATGATTATAGATTATAGATGCTTTATATATGATTATAGATTATAGATGCTTTATATATGATTATAGATTATAGATGCTTTATAGATGATGATTATAGATTATAAATGCTTTATATATGATTATAGATTATAGATGCTTTATATATGATTATAGATTATAAATGCTTTATATATGATTATAGATCATAGATGCTTTATATATGATTATAGATTATAAATTATAGATGCTTTATATGATTATAGATTATAAATGCTTTATATATGATTATAGATTATAGATTATAGATGCTTTATATATGATTATAGATTATAGATGCTTTATATATGATTATAGATTATAAATGCTTTATAGATGATTATAGATTATAGATTATAGATGCTTTATAGATGATGATTATAGATTATAAATTATAGATGCTTTATATATGATGATTATAGATTATAGATGCTTTATATATGATGATTATAGATTATAGATTATAGATGCTTTATAGATGATGATTATAGATTATAAATTATAGATGCTTTATATATGATTATAGATTATAAATGCTTTATATATGATTATAGATTATAGATGCTTTATATATGATTATAGATTATAGATGCATTATATATGATTATAGATTATAGATGCTTTATATATGATTATAGATTATAGATGCTTTATATATGATTATAGATTATAGATGCTTTATATATGATTATAGATTATAGATGCTTTATATATGATTATAGATTATAGATGCTTTATATATGATGATTATAGATTATAGATTATAGATGCTTTATAGATGATTATAGATTATAAATGCTTTATAGATGATGATTATAGATTATAGATGCTTTATATATGATGATTATAGATTATAGATGCTTTATAGATGATGATTATAGATTATAGATGCTTTATATATGATGATTATAGATTATAGATTATAGATGCTTTATATATGATGATTATAGATTATAGATTATAGATGCTTTATAGATGATTATAGATTATAAATGCTTTATATATGATTATAGATTATAGATGCTTTATAGATGATGATTATAGATTATAGATGCTTTATATATGATTATAGATTATAGATGCTTTATAGATGATGATTATAGATTATAGATTATAGATGCTTTATAGATGATTATAGATTATAGATGCTTTATATATGATTATAGATTATAAATGCTTTATATATGATTATAGATTATAGATGCTTTATATATGATTATAGATTATAAATGCTTTATATATGATTATAGATTATAGATGCTTTATATATGATTATAGATTATAAATGCTTTATAGATGATGATTATAGATTATAGATGCTTTATATATGATGATTATAGATTATAGATTATAGATGCTTTATAGATGATTATAGATTATAGATGCTTTATATATGATTATAGATTATAGATGCTTTATATATGATTATAGATTATAGATGCTTTATATATGATTATAGATTATAGATGCTTTATATATGATTATAGATTATAGATGCTTTATATATGATTATAGATTATAGATGCTTTATATATGATTATAGATTATAGATGCTTTATATATGATTATAGATTATAGATGCTTTATAGATGATGATTATAGATTATAGATGCTTTATAGATGATTATAGATTATGAATGCTTTATAGATGATTATAGATTATAGATGCTTTATATATGATTATAGATTATAGATGCTTTATATATGATTATAGATTATAGATGCTTTATATATGATTATAGATTATAAATGCTTTATATATGATTATAGATCATAGATGCTTTATATATGATTATAGATTATAGATGCTTTATATATGATTATAGATTATAGATGCTTTATATATGATTATAGATTATAAATGCTTTATATATGATTATAGATCATAGATGCTTTATATATGATTATAGATCATAGATGCTTTATATATGATTATAGATCATAGATGCTTTATATATGATTATAGATTATAGATGCTTTATATATGATTATAGATTATAGATGCTTTATAGATGATTATAGATTATAGATGCTTTATATATGATTATAGATTATAGATGCTTTATATATGATTATAGATTATAGATGCTTTATATATGATTATAGATTATAGATGCTTTATAGATGATTATAGATTATAGATGCTTTATATATGATTATAGATTATAGATGCTTTATATATGATTATAGATTATAGATGCTTTATATATGATTATAGATTATAGATGCTTTATAGGTGATGATTATAGAATATAGATGCTTTATATATGATTATAGATTATAGATGCTTTATAGATGATGATTATAGATTATAGATGCTTTATATATGATGATTATAGATTATAGATTATAGATGCTTTATAGATGATTATAGATTATAAATGCTTTATATATGATTATAGATTATAGATGCTTTATATATGATTATAGATTATAAATGCTTTATATATGATTATAGATTATAGATGCTTTATATATGATTATAGATTATAGATGCTTTATATATGATTATAGATTATAGATGCTTTATATATGATTATAGATTATAGATGCTTTATATATGATTATAGATTATAGATGCTTTATATATGATTATAGATTATAGATGCTTTATATATGATTATAGATTATAAATGCTTTATATATGATTATAGATCATAGATGCTTTATATATGATTATAGATTATAGATGCTTTATAGATGATTATAGATTATAGATGCTTTATATATGATTATAGATTATAGATGCTTTATATATGATTATAGATTATAGATGCTTTATATATGATTATAGATTATAGATGCTTTATATATGATTATAGATTATAGATGCTTTATATATGATTATAGATTATAGATGCTTTATATATGATTATAGATTATAGATGCTTTATATATGATTATAGATTATAAATGCTTTATATATGATTATAGATCATAGATGCTTTATATATGATTATAGATTATAAATTATAGATGCTTTATATATGATTATAGATTATAAATGCTTTATAGATGATTATAGATTATAGATGCTTTATATATGATTATAGATTATAGATGCTTTATATATGATTATAGATTATAGATGCTTTATATATGATTATAGATTATAGATGCTTTATATATGATTATAGATTATAGATGCTTTATATATGATTATAGATTATAAATGCTTTATATATGATTATAGATCATAGATGCTTTATATATGATTATAGATTATAGATGCTTTATATATGATTATAGATTATAAATTATAGATGCTTTATATATGATTATAGATTATAAATGCTTTATAGATGATTATAGATTATAGATGCTTTATATATGATTATAGATTATAGATGCTTTATAGATGATGATTATAGATTATAGATTATAGATGCTTTATAGATGATTATAGATTATAGATGCTTTATAGATGATGATTATAGATTATAGATGCTTTATATATGATTATAGATTATAGATGCTTTATAGATGATGATTATAGATTATAGATGCTTTATATATGATTATAGATTATAGATGCTTTATAGATGATGATTATAGATTATAGATGCTTTATATATGATTATAGATTATAGATGCTTTATAGATGATGATTATAGATTATAGATGCTTTATAGATGATTATAGATTATAGATGCTTTATAGATGATGATTATAGATTATAGATGCTTTATAGATGATTATAGATTATAGATGCTTTATAGATGATGATTATAGATTATAGATGCTTTATATATGATGATTATAGATTATAGATGCTTTATATATGATTATAGATTATAGATGCTTTATAGATGATGATTATAGATTATAGATGCTTTATATATGATTATAGAATATAGATGCTTTATATATGATTATAGATTATAGATGCTTTATAGATGATTATAGATTATAGATGCTTTATATATGATGATTATAGATTATAGATGCTTTATAGATGATTATAGATTATAAATGCTTTATATATGATTATAGATTATAGATGCTTTATATATGATTATAGATTATAAATGCTTTATATATGATTATAGATTATAGATGCTTTATAGATGATTATAGATTATAAATGCTTTATATATGATTATAGATTATAGATGCTTTATATATGATTATAGATTATAGATGCTTTATAGGTGATTATAGATCATAGATGCTTTATAGATGATTATAGATTATAGATGCTTTATATATGATTATAGATCATAGATGCTTTATATATGATTATAGATTATAAAATATAGATGCTTTATATATGATTATAGATTATAAATTATAGATGCTTTATATATGATTATAGATTATAAATTATAGATGCTTTATATATGATTATAGATTATAGATGCTTTATATATGATTATAGATTATAAATGCTTTATATATGATTATAGATTATAGATGCTTTATATATGATTACAGATTATAGATGCTTTATAGGTGATGATTATAGAATATAGATGCTTTCTATATGATGATTATAGATTATAGATTATAGATGCTTTATATATGATTATAGATCATAGATGCTTTATATATGATTATAGATTATAGATGCTTTATATATGATTATAGATCATAGATGCTTTATATATGATTATAGATTATAGATGCTTTATATATGATTATAGATTATAGATGCTTTATATATGATTATAGATTATAGATGCTTTATAGATGATGATTATAGATTATAAATGCTTTATATATGATTATAGATTATAGATGCTTTATATATGATTATAGATTATAAATGCTTTATATATGATTATAGATCATAGATGCTTTATATATGATTATAGATTATAAATTATAGATGCTTTATATGATTATAGATTATAAATGCTTTATATATGATTATAGATTATAGATTATAGATGCTTTATATATGATTATAGATTATAGATGCTTTATATATGATTATAGATTATAAATGCTTTATATATGATTATAGATTATAGATGCTTTATAGATGATTATAGATTATAGATGCTTTATATATGATTATAGATTATAGATGCTTTATATATGATTATAGATTATAGATTATAGATGCTTTATATATGATTATAGATTATAAATGCTTTATATATGATTATAGATTATAGATGCTTTATATATGATTATAGATTATAAATGCTTTATATATGATTATAGATTATAGATGCTTTATATATGATTATAGATGCTTTATATATGATTATAGATTATAAATGCTTTATATATGATTATAGATTATAGATGCTTTATATATGATTATAGATTATAGATGCTTTATAGATGATTATAGATTATAGATGCTTTATATATGATTATAGATTATAGATGCTTTATATATGATTATAGATTATAAATTATAGATGCTTTATATATGATTATAGATTATAAATGCTTTATATATGATTATAGATTATAGATGCTTTATATATGATTATAGATTATAAATTATAGATGCTTTATATATGATTATAGATTATAAATGCTTTATATATGATTATAGATTATAGATGCTTTATATATGATTATAGATTATAAATGCTTTATATATGATTATAGATCATAGATGCTTTATATATGATTATAGATTATAGATGCTTTATATATGATTATAGATTATAAATGCTTTATATATGATTATAGATCATAGATGCTTTATATATGATTATAGATTATAAATTATAGATGCTTTATATATGATTATAGATTATAAATGCTTTATATATGATTATAGATTATAGATGCTTTATATATGATTATAGATTATAGATGCTTTATATATGATTATAGATTATAAATGCTTTATATATGATTATAGATTATAGATGCTTTATATATGATTATAGATTATAAATGCTTTATATATGATTATAGATTATAGATGCTTTATATATGATTATAGATTATAGATGCTTTATATATGATTATAGATTATAAATGCTTTATATATGATTATAGATTATAAATTATAGATGCTTTATATATGATTATAGATTATAGATGCTTTATATATGATTATAGATTATAGATGCTTTATAGATGATGATTATAGATTATAGATGCTTTATATATGATTATAGATTATAGATGCTTTATAGATGATGATTATAGATTATAGATGCTTTATATATGATTATAGATTATAGATGCTTTATAGGTGATGATTATAGAATATAGATGCTTTATATATGATTATAGATTATAGATGCTTTATAGATGATGATTATAGATTATAGATGCTTTATATATGATGATTATAGATTATAGATGCTTTATAGATGATTATAGATTATAAATGCTTTATATATGATTATAGATTATAGATGCTTTATATATGATTATAGATTATAGATGCTTTATATATGATTATAGATTATAGATGCTTTATATATGATTATAGATTATAGATGCTTTATATATGATTATAGATTATAGATGCTTTATATATGATTATAGATTATAGATGCTTTATAGGTGATGATTATAGAATATAGATGCTTTATATATGATTATAGATTATAGATGCTTTATAGATGATGATTATAGATTATAGATGCTTTATATATGATGATTATAGATTATAGATGCTTTATAGATGATTATAGATTATAAATGCTTTATATATGATTATAGATTATAGATGCTTTATATATGATTATAGATTATAGATGCTTTATATATGATTATAGATCATAGATGCTTTATATATGATTATAGATTATAGATGCTTTATATATGATTATAGATTATAGATGCTTTATAGATGATGATTATAGATTATAGATGCTTTATAGATGATTATAGATTATAAATGCTTTATAGATGATTATAGATTATAGATGCTTTATATATGATTATAGATTATAGATGCTTTATATATGATTATAGATTATAGATGCTTTATATATGATTATAGATTATAAATGCTTTATATATGATTATAGATCATAGATGCTTTATATATGATTATAGATTATAGATGCTTTATAGATGATGATTATAGATTATAGATGCTTTATATATGATGATTATAGATTATAGATGCTTTATAGATGATTATAGATTATAAATGCTTTATATATGATTATAGATTATAGATGCTTTATATATGATTATAGATTATAAATGCTTTATATATGATTATAGATTATAGATGCTTTATATATGATTATAGATTATAAATGCTTTATATATGATTATAGATTATAGATTATAGATGCTTTATATATGATGATTATAGATTATAGATGCTTTATATATGATGATTATAGATTATAGATGCTTTATATATGATGATTATAGATTATAGATTATAGATGCTTTATAGATGATTATAGATTATAGATTATAGATGCTTTATAGATGATGATTATAGATTATAAATTATAGATGCTTTATATATGATGATTATAGATTATAGATGCTTTATATATGATGATTATAGATTATAGATTATAGATGCTTTATAGATGATGATTATAGATTATAAATTATAGATGCTTTATATATGATTATAGATTATAAATGCTTTATATATGATTATAGATTATAGATGCTTTATATATGATTATAGATTATAGATGCATTATATATGATTATAGATTATAGATGCTTTATATATGATTATAGATTATAGATGCTTTATATATGATTATAGATTATAGATGCTTTATATATGATTATAGATTATAGATGCTTTATATATGATTATAGATTATAGATGCTTTATATATGATGATTATAGATTATAGATTATAGATGCTTTATAGATGATTATAGATTATAAATGCTTTATAGATGATGATTATAGATTATAGATGCTTTATATATGATGATTATAGATTATAGATGCTTTATAGATGATGATTATAGATTATAGATGCTTTATATATGATGATTATAGATTATAGATTATAGATGCTTTATATATGATGATTATAGATTATAGATTATAGATGCTTTATAGATGATTATAGATTATAAATGCTTTATATATGATTATAGATTATAGATGCTTTATAGATGATGATTATAGATTATAGATGCTTTATATATGATTATAGATTATAGATGCTTTATAGATGATGATTATAGATTATAGATTATAGATGCTTTATAGATGATTATAGATTATAGATGCTTTATATATGATTATAGATTATAAATGCTTTATATATGATTATAGATTATAGATGCTTTATATATGATTATAGATTATAAATGCTTTATATATGATTATAGATTATAGATGCTTTATATATGATTATAGATTATAAATGCTTTATAGATGATGATTATAGATTATAGATGCTTTATATATGATGATTATAGATTATAGATTATAGATGCTTTATAGATGATTATAGATTATAGATGCTTTATATATGATTATAGATTATAGATGCTTTATATATGATTATAGATTATAGATGCTTTATATATGATTATAGATTATAGATGCTTTATATATGATTATAGATTATAGATGCTTTATATATGATTATAGATTATAGATGCTTTATATATGATTATAGATTATAGATGCTTTATATATGATTATAGATTATAGATGCTTTATAGATGATGATTATAGATTATAGATGCTTTATAGATGATTATAGATTATGAATGCTTTATAGATGATTATAGATTATAGATGCTTTATATATGATTATAGATTATAGATGCTTTATATATGATTATAGATTATAGATGCTTTATATATGATTATAGATTATAAATGCTTTATATATGATTATAGATCATAGATGCTTTATATATGATTATAGATTATAGATGCTTTATATATGATTATAGATTATAGATGCTTTATATATGATTATAGATTATAAATGCTTTATATATGATTATAGATCATAGATGCTTTATATATGATTATAGATCATAGATGCTTTATATATGATTATAGATCATAGATGCTTTATATATGATTATAGATTATAGATGCTTTATATATGATTATAGATTATAGATGCTTTATAGATGATTATAGATTATAGATGCTTTATATATGATTATAGATTATAGATGCTTTATATATGATTATAGATTATAGATGCTTTATATATGATTATAGATTATAGATGCTTTATAGATGATTATAGATTATAGATGCTTTATATATGATTATAGATTATAGATGCTTTATATATGATTATAGATTATAGATGCTTTATATATGATTATAGATTATAGATGCTTTATAGGTGATGATTATAGAATATAGATGCTTTATATATGATTATAGATTATAGATGCTTTATAGATGATGATTATAGATTATAGATGCTTTATATATGATGATTATAGATTATAGATTATAGATGCTTTATAGATGATTATAGATTATAAATGCTTTATATATGATTATAGATTATAGATGCTTTATATATGATTATAGATTATAAATGCTTTATATATGATTATAGATTATAGATGCTTTATATATGATTATAGATTATAGATGCTTTATATATGATTATAGATTATAGATGCTTTATATATGATTATAGATTATAGATGCTTTATATATGATTATAGATTATAGATGCTTTATATATGATTATAGATTATAGATGCTTTATATATGATTATAGATTATAAATGCTTTATATATGATTATAGATCATAGATGCTTTATATATGATTATAGATTATAGATGCTTTATAGATGATTATAGATTATAGATGCTTTATATATGATTATAGATTATAGATGCTTTATATATGATTATAGATTATAGATGCTTTATATATGATTATAGATTATAGATGCTTTATATATGATTATAGATTATAGATGCTTTATATATGATTATAGATTATAGATGCTTTATATATGATTATAGATTATAGATGCTTTATATATGATTATAGATTATAAATGCTTTATATATGATTATAGATCATAGATGCTTTATATATGATTATAGATTATAAATTATAGATGCTTTATATATGATTATAGATTATAAATGCTTTATAGATGATTATAGATTATAGATGCTTTATATATGATTATAGATTATAGATGCTTTATATATGATTATAGATTATAGATGCTTTATATATGATTATAGATTATAGATGCTTTATATATGATTATAGATTATAGATGCTTTATATATGATTATAGATTATAAATGCTTTATATATGATTATAGATCATAGATGCTTTATATATGATTATAGATTATAGATGCTTTATATATGATTATAGATTATAAATTATAGATGCTTTATATATGATTATAGATTATAAATGCTTTATAGATGATTATAGATTATAGATGCTTTATATATGATTATAGATTATAGATGCTTTATAGATGATGATTATAGATTATAGATTATAGATGCTTTATAGATGATTATAGATTATAGATGCTTTATAGATGATGATTATAGATTATAGATGCTTTATATATGATTATAGATTATAGATGCTTTATAGATGATGATTATAGATTATAGATGCTTTATATATGATTATAGATTATAGATGCTTTATAGATGATGATTATAGATTATAGATGCTTTATATATGATTATAGATTATAGATGCTTTATAGATGATGATTATAGATTATAGATGCTTTATAGATGATTATAGATTATAGATGCTTTATAGATGATGATTATAGATTATAGATGCTTTATAGATGATTATAGATTATAGATGCTTTATAGATGATGATTATAGATTATAGATGCTTTATATATGATGATTATAGATTATAGATGCTTTATATATGATTATAGATTATAGATGCTTTATAGATGATGATTATAGATTATAGATGCTTTATATATGATTATAGAATATAGATGCTTTATATATGATTATAGATTATAGATGCTTTATAGATGATTATAGATTATAGATGCTTTATATATGATGATTATAGATTATAGATGCTTTATAGATGATTATAGATTATAAATGCTTTATATATGATTATAGATTATAGATGCTTTATATATGATTATAGATTATAAATGCTTTATATATGATTATAGATTATAGATGCTTTATAGATGATTATAGATTATAAATGCTTTATATATGATTATAGATTATAGATGCTTTATATATGATTATAGATTATAGATGCTTTATAGGTGATTATAGATCATAGATGCTTTATAGATGATTATAGATTATAGATGCTTTATATATGATTATAGATCATAGATGCTTTATATATGATTATAGATTATAAAATATAGATGCTTTATATATGATTATAGATTATAAATTATAGATGCTTTATATATGATTATAGATTATAAATTATAGATGCTTTATATATGATTATAGATTATAGATGCTTTATATATGATTATAGATTATAAATGCTTTATATATGATTATAGATTATAGATGCTTTATATATGATTACAGATTATAGATGCTTTATAGGTGATGATTATAGAATATAGATGCTTTCTATATGATGATTATAGATTATAGATTATAGATGCTTTATATATGATTATAGATCATAGATGCTTTATATATGATTATAGATTATAGATGCTTTATATATGATTATAGATCATAGATGCTTTATATATGATTATAGATTATAGATGCTTTATATATGATTATAGATTATAGATGCTTTATATATGATTATAGATTATAGATGCTTTATAGATGATGATTATAGATTATAAATGCTTTATATATGATTATAGATTATAGATGCTTTATATATGATTATAGATTATAAATGCTTTATATATGATTATAGATCATAGATGCTTTATATATGATTATAGATTATAAATTATAGATGCTTTATATGATTATAGATTATAAATGCTTTATATATGATTATAGATTATAGATTATAGATGCTTTATATATGATTATAGATTATAGATGCTTTATATATGATTATAGATTATAAATGCTTTATAGATGATTATAGATTATAGATTATAGATGCTTTATAGATGATGATTATAGATTATAAATTATAGATGCTTTATATATGATGATTATAGATTATAGATGCTTTATATATGATGATTATAGATTATAGATTATAGATGCTTTATAGATGATGATTATAGATTATAAATTATAGATGCTTTATATATGATTATAGATTATAAATGCTTTATATATGATTATAGATTATAGATGCTTTATATATGATTATAGATTATAGATGCATTATATATGATTATAGATTATAGATGCTTTATATATGATTATAGATTATAGATGCTTTATATATGATTATAGATTATAGATGCTTTATATATGATTATAGATTATAGATGCTTTATATATGATTATAGATTATAGATGCTTTATATATGATGATTATAGATTATAGATTATAGATGCTTTATAGATGATTATAGATTATAAATGCTTTATAGATGATGATTATAGATTATAGATGCTTTATATATGATGATTATAGATTATAGATGCTTTATAGATGATGATTATAGATTATAGATGCTTTATATATGATGATTATAGATTATAGATTATAGATGCTTTATATATGATGATTATAGATTATAGATTATAGATGCTTTATAGATGATTATAGATTATAAATGCTTTATATATGATTATAGATTATAGATGCTTTATAGATGATGATTATAGATTATAGATGCTTTATATATGATTATAGATTATAGATGCTTTATAGATGATGATTATAGATTATAGATTATAGATGCTTTATAGATGATTATAGATTATAGATGCTTTATATATGATTATAGATTATAAATGCTTTATATATGATTATAGATTATAGATGCTTTATATATGATTATAGATTATAAATGCTTTATATATGATTATAGATTATAGATGCTTTATATATGATTATAGATTATAAATGCTTTATAGATGATGATTATAGATTATAGATGCTTTATATATGATGATTATAGATTATAGATTATAGATGCTTTATAGATGATTATAGATTATAGATGCTTTATATATGATTATAGATTATAGATGCTTTATATATGATTATAGATTATAGATGCTTTATATATGATTATAGATTATAGATGCTTTATATATGATTATAGATTATAGATGCTTTATATATGATTATAGATTATAGATGCTTTATATATGATTATAGATTATAGATGCTTTATATATGATTATAGATTATAGATGCTTTATAGATGATGATTATAGATTATAGATGCTTTATAGATGATTATAGATTATGAATGCTTTATAGATGATTATAGATTATAGATGCTTTATATATGATTATAGATTATAGATGCTTTATATATGATTATAGATTATAGATGCTTTATATATGATTATAGATTATAAATGCTTTATATATGATTATAGATCATAGATGCTTTATATATGATTATAGATTATAGATGCTTTATATATGATTATAGATTATAGATGCTTTATATATGATTATAGATTATAAATGCTTTATATATGATTATAGATCATAGATGCTTTATATATGATTATAGATCATAGATGCTTTATATATGATTATAGATCATAGATGCTTTATATATGATTATAGATTATAGATGCTTTATATATGATTATAGATTATAGATGCTTTATAGATGATTATAGATTATAGATGCTTTATATATGATTATAGATTATAGATGCTTTATATATGATTATAGATTATAGATGCTTTATATATGATTATAGATTATAGATGCTTTATAGATGATTATAGATTATAGATGCTTTATATATGATTATAGATTATAGATGCTTTATATATGATTATAGATTATAGATGCTTTATATATGATTATAGATTATAGATGCTTTATAGGTGATGATTATAGAATATAGATGCTTTATATATGATTATAGATTATAGATGCTTTATAGATGATGATTATAGATTATAGATGCTTTATATATGATGATTATAGATTATAGATTATAGATGCTTTATAGATGATTATAGATTATAAATGCTTTATATATGATTATAGATTATAGATGCTTTATATATGATTATAGATTATAAATGCTTTATATATGATTATAGATTATAGATGCTTTATATATGATTATAGATTATAGATGCTTTATATATGATTATAGATTATAGATGCTTTATATATGATGATTATAGATTATAGATGCTTTATATATGATGATTATAGATTATAGATTATAGATGCTTTATATATGATGATTATAGATTATAGATGCTTTATATATGATGATTATAGATTATAGATTATAGATGCTTTATATATGATGATTATAGATTATAGATTATAGATGCTTTATAGATGATGATTATAGATTATAGATGCTTTATAGATGATTATAGATTATAGATGCTTTATAGATGATGATTATAGATTATAGATGCTTTATATATGATGATTATAGATTATAGATGCTTTATATATGATTATAGATTATAGATGCTTTATAGATGATGATTATAGATTATAGATGCTTTATATATGATTATAGAATATAGATGCTTTATATATGATTATAGATTATAGATGCTTTATAGATGATTATAGATTATAGATGCTTTATATATGATGATTATAGATTATAGATGCTTTATAGATGATTATAGATTATAAATGCTTTATATATGATTATAGATTATAGATGCTTTATATATGATTATAGATTATAAATGCTTTATATATGATTATAGATTATAGATGCTTTATAGATGATTATAGATTATAAATGCTTTATATATGATTATAGATTATAGATGCTTTATATATGATTATAGATTATAGATGCTTTATAGGTGATTATAGATCATAGATGCTTTATAGATGATTATAGATTATAGATGCTTTATATATGATTATAGATCATAGATGCTTTATATATGATTATAGATTATAAAATATAGATGCTTTATATATGATTATAGATTATAAATTATAGATGCTTTATATATGATTATAGATTATAAATTATAGATGCTTTATATATGATTATAGATTATAGATGCTTTATATATGATTATAGATTATAAATGCTTTATATATGATTATAGATTATAGATGCTTTATATATGATTACAGATTATAGATGCTTTATAGGTGATGATTATAGAATATAGATGCTTTCTATATGATGATTATAGATTATAGATTATAGATGCTTTATATATGATTATAGATCATAGATGCTTTATATATGATTATAGATTATAGATGCTTTATATATGATTATAGATCATAGATGCTTTATATATGATTATAGATTATAGATGCTTTATATATGATTATAGATTATAGATGCTTTATATATGATTATAGATTATAGATGCTTTATAGATGATGATTATAGATTATAAATGCTTTATATATGATTATAGATTATAGATGCTTTATATATGATTATAGATTATAAATGCTTTATATATGATTATAGATCATAGATGCTTTATATATGATTATAGATTATAAATTATAGATGCTTTATATGATTATAGATTATAAATGCTTTATATATGATTATAGATTATAGATTATAGATGCTTTATATATGATTATAGATTATAGATGCTTTATATATGATTATAGATTATAAATGCTTTATATATGATTATAGATTATAGATGCTTTATAGATGATTATAGATTATAGATGCTTTATATATGATTATAGATTATAGATGCTTTATATATGATTATAGATTATAGATTATAGATGCTTTATATATGATTATAGATTATAAATGCTTTATATATGATTATAGATTATAGATGCTTTATATATGATTATAGATTATAAATGCTTTATATATGATTATAGATTATAGATGCTTTATATATGATTATAGATGCTTTATATATGATTATAGATTATAAATGCTTTATATATGATTATAGATTATAGATGCTTTATATATGATTATAGATTATAGATGCTTTATAGATGATTATAGATTATAGATGCTTTATATATGATTATAGATTATAGATGCTTTATATATGATTATAGATTATAAATTATAGATGCTTTATATATGATTATAGATTATAAATGCTTTATATATGATTATAGATTATAGATGCTTTATATATGATTATAGATTATAAATTATAGATGCTTTATATATGATTATAGATTATAAATGCTTTATATATGATTATAGATTATAGATGCTTTATATATGATTATAGATTATAAATGCTTTATATATGATTATAGATCATAGATGCTTTATATATGATTATAGATTATAGATGCTTTATATATGATTATAGATTATAAATGCTTTATATATGATTATAGATCATAGATGCTTTATATATGATTATAGATTATAAATTATAGATGCTTTATATATGATTATAGATTATAAATGCTTTATATATGATTATAGATTATAGATGCTTTATATATGATTATAGATTATAGATGCTTTATATATGATTATAGATTATAAATGCTTTATATATGATTATAGATTATAGATGCTTTATATATGATTATAGATTATAAATGCTTTATATATGATTATAGATTATAGATGCTTTATATATGATTATAGATTATAGATGCTTTATATATGATTATAGATTATAAATGCTTTATATATGATTATAGATTATAAATTATAGATGCTTTATATATGATTATAGATTATAGATGCTTTATATATGATTATAGATTATAGATGCTTTATAGATGATGATTATAGATTATAGATGCTTTATATATGATTATAGATTATAGATGCTTTATAGATGATGATTATAGATTATAGATGCTTTATATATGATTATAGATTATAGATGCTTTATAGGTGATGATTATAGAATATAGATGCTTTATATATGATTATAGATTATAGATGCTTTATAGATGATGATTATAGATTATAGATGCTTTATATATGATGATTATAGATTATAGATGCTTTATAGATGATTATAGATTATAAATGCTTTATATATGATTATAGATTATAGATGCTTTATATATGATTATAGATTATAGATGCTTTATATATGATTATAGATTATAGATGCTTTATATATGATTATAGATTATAGATGCTTTATATATGATTATAGATTATAGATGCTTTATATATGATTATAGATTATAGATGCTTTATAGGTGATGATTATAGAATATAGATGCTTTATATATGATTATAGATTATAGATGCTTTATAGATGATGATTATAGATTATAGATGCTTTATATATGATGATTATAGATTATAGATGCTTTATAGATGATTATAGATTATAAATGCTTTATATATGATTATAGATTATAGATGCTTTATATATGATTATAGATTATAGATGCTTTATATATGATTATAGATCATAGATGCTTTATATATGATTATAGATTATAGATGCTTTATATATGATTATAGATTATAGATGCTTTATAGATGATGATTATAGATTATAGATGCTTTATAGATGATTATAGATTATAAATGCTTTATAGATGATTATAGATTATAGATGCTTTATATATGATTATAGATTATAGATGCTTTATATATGATTATAGATTATAGATGCTTTATATATGATTATAGATTATAAATGCTTTATATATGATTATAGATCATAGATGCTTTATATATGATTATAGATTATAGATGCTTTATAGATGATGATTATAGATTATAGATGCTTTATATATGATGATTATAGATTATAGATGCTTTATAGATGATTATAGATTATAAATGCTTTATATATGATTATAGATTATAGATGCTTTATATATGATTATAGATTATAGATGCTTTATATATGATTATAGATCATAGATGCTTTATATATGATTATAGATTATAGATGCTTTATATATGATTATAGATTATAAATGCTTTATATATGATTATAGATTATAGATGCTTTATATATGATTATAGATTATAAATGCTTTATATATGATTATAGATTATAGATGCTTTATATATGATTATAGATTATAGATGCTTTATAGATGATGATTATAGATTATAGATGCTTTATAGATGATTATAGATTATAAATGCTTTATAGATGATTATAGATTATAGATGCTTTATATATGATTATAGATTATAGATGCTTTATATATGATTATAGATTATAGATGCTTTATATATGATTATAGATTATAAATGCTTTATATATGATTATAGATCATAGATGCTTTATATATGATTATAGATTATAGATGCTTTATATATGATTATAGATTATAGATGCTTTATATATGATTATAGATTATAAATGCTTTATATATGATTATAGATCATAGATGCTTTATATATGATTATAGATCATAGATGCTTTATATATGATTATAGATTATAGATGCTTTATATATGATTATAGATTATAGATGCTTTATAGATGATTATAGATTATAGATGCTTTATATATGATTATAGATTATAGATGCTTTATATATGATTATAGATTATAGATGCTTTATATATGATTATAGATTATAGATGCTTTATAGATGATTATAGATTATAGATGCTTTATATATGATTATAGATTATAGATGCTTTATATATGATTATAGATTATAGATGCTTTATATATGATTATAGATTATAGATGCTTTATAGGTGATGATTATAGAATATAGATGCTTTATATATGATTATAGATTATAGATGCTTTATAGATGATGATTATAGATTATAGATGCTTTATATATGATGATTATAGATTATAGATGCTTTATATATGATGATTATAGATTATAGATTATAGATGCTTTATAGATGATGATTATAGATTATAGATGCTTTATATATGATGATTATAGATTATAGATGCTTTATATATGATGATTATAGATTATAGATTATAGATGCTTTATAGATGATTATAGATTATAAATGCTTTATATATGATTATAGATTATAGATGCTTTATATATGATTATAGATTATAAATGCTTTATATATGATTATAGATTATAGATGCTTTATATATGATTATAGATTATAGATGCTTTATATATGATTATAGATTATAGATGCTTTATATATGATTATAGATTATAGATGCTTTATATATGATTATAGATTATAGATGCTTTATATATGATTATAGATTATAGATGCTTTATATATGATTATAGATTATAAATGCTTTATATATGATTATAGATCATAGATGCTTTATATATGATTATAGATTATAGATGCTTTATAGATGATTATAGATTATAGATGCTTTATATATGATTATAGATTATAGATGCTTTATATATGATTATAGATTATAGATGCTTTATATATGATTATAGATTATAGATGCTTTATATATGATTATAGATTATAGATGCTTTATATATGATTATAGATTATAGATGCTTTATATATGATTATAGATTATAGATGCTTTATATATGATTATAGATTATAGATGCTTTATATATGATTATAGATTATAGATGCTTTATATATGATTATAGATTATAGATGCTTTATATATGATTATAGATTATAAATGCTTTATATATGATTATAGATCATAGATGCTTTATATATGATTATAGATTATAGATGCTTTATATATGATTATAGATTATAAATTATAGATGCTTTATATATGATTATAGATTATAAATGCTTTATAGATGATTATAGATTATAGATGCTTTATATATGATTATAGATTATAGATGCTTTATATATGATTATAGATTATAGATGCTTTATATATGATTATAGATTATAGATGCTTTATATATGATTATAGATTATAAATGCTTTATATATGATTATAGATCATAGATGCTTTATATATGATTATAGATTATAGATGCTTTATATATGATTATAGATTATAAATTATAGATGCTTTATATATGATTATAGATTATAAATGCTTTATAGATGATTATAGATTATAGATGCTTTATATATGATTATAGATTATAGATGCTTTATATATGATTATAGATTATAGATGCTTTATATATGATTATAGATTATAGATGCTTTATAGATGATGATTATAGATTATAGATTATAGATGCTTTATAGATGATTATAGATTATAGATGCTTTATAGATGATGATTATAGATTATAGATGCTTTATATATGATTATAGATTATAGATGCTTTATAGATGATGATTATAGATTATAGATGCTTTATATATGATTATAGATTATAGATGCTTTATAGATGATGATTATAGATTATAGATGCTTTATATATGATTATAGATTATAGATGCTTTATAGATGATGATTATAGATTATAGATGCTTTATAGATGATTATAGATTATAGATGCTTTATAGATGATGATTATAGATTATAGATGCTTTATAGATGATTATAGATTATAGATGCTTTATAGATGATGATTATAGATTATAGATGCTTTATATATGATGATTATAGATTATAGATGCTTTATATATGATTATAGATTATAGATGCTTTATAGATGATGATTATAGATTATAGATGCTTTATATATGATTATAGAATATAGATGCTTTATATATGATTATAGATTATAGATGCTTTATAGATGATTATAGATTATAGATGCTTTATATATGATGATTATAGATTATAGATGCTTTATAGATGATTATAGATTATAAATGCTTTATATATGATTATAGATTATAGATGCTTTATATATGATTATAGATTATAAATGCTTTATATATGATTATAGATTATAGATGCTTTATAGATGATTATAGATTATAGATGCTTTATATATGATTATAGATTATAGATGCTTTATATATGATTATAGATTATAGATGCTTTATATATGATTATAGATTATAAATGCTTTATATATGATTATAGATTATAGATGCTTTATATATGATTATAGATTATAAAATATAGATGCTTTATATATGATTATAGATTATAAATTATAGATGCTTTATATATGATTATAGATTATAAATTATAGATGCTTTATATATGATTATAGATTATAAATGCTTTATATATGATTATAGATTATAGATGCTTTATATATGATTATAGATTATAGATGCTTTATAGGTGATGATTATAGAATATAGATGCTTTCTATATGATGATTATAGATTATAGATTATAGATGCTTTATATATGATTATAGATCATAGATGCTTTATATATGATTATAGATTATAGATGCTTTATATATGATTATAGATCATAGATGCTTTATATATGATTATAGATTATAGATGCTTTATATATGATTATAGATCATAGATGCTTTATATATGATTATAGATTATAGATGCTTTATATATGATTATAGATTATAGATGCTTTATATATGATTATAGATCATAGATGCTTTATATATGATTATAGATTATAGATGCTTTATATATGATTATAGATCATAGATGCTTTATATATGATTATAGATTATAGATGCTTTATATATGATTATAGATTATAGATGCTTTATATATGATTATAGATTATAAATTATAGATGCTTTATATATGATTATAGATTATAGATGCTTTATAGATGATGATTATAGATTATAAATGCTTTATATATGATTATAGATTATAGATGCTTTATATATGATTATAGATTATAAATGCTTTATATATGATTATAGATCATAGATGCTTTATATATGATTATAGATTATAGATTATAGATGCTTTATATATGATTATAGATTATAGATGCTTTATATATGATTATAGATTATAAATGCTTTATATATGATTATAGATTATAGATGCTTTATAGATGATTATAGATTATAGATGCTTTATATATGATTATAGATTATAAATGCTTTATAGATGATTATAGATTATAGATGCTTTATATATGATTATAGATTATAGATGCTTTATATATGATTATAGATTATAGATTATAGATGCTTTATATATGATTATAGATTATAGATGCTTTATATATGATTATAGATTATAGATGCTTTATATATGATTATAGATTATAGATTATAGATGCTTTATATATGATTATAGATTATAGATGCTTTATATATGATTATAGATTATAGATGCTTTATATATGATTATAGATTATAGATGATATATGATTATAGATTATAGATGCTTTATATATGATTATAGATTATAAATGCTTTATATATGATTATAGATTATAGATGCTTTATATATGATTATAGATTATAAATGCTTTATATATGATTATAGATTATAGATGCTTTATATATGATTATAGATGCTTTATATATGATTATAGATTATAAATGCTTTATATATGATTATAGATTATAGATGCTTTATAGATGATTATAGATTATAGATGCTTTATATATGATTATAGATTATAGATGCTTTATATATGATTATAGATTATAAATTATAGATGCTTTATATATGATTATAGATTATAAATGCTTTATATATGATTATAGATCATAGATGCTTTATATATGATTATAGATTATAAATGCTTTATATATGATTATAGATCATAGATGCTTTATATATGATTATAGATTATAAATTATAGATGCTTTATATATGATTATAGATTATAACTGCTTTATATATGATTATAGATCATAGATGCTTTATATATGATTATAGATTATAAATTATAGATGCTTTATATATGATTATAGATTATAAATGCTTTATATATGATTATAGATTATAGATGCTTTATATATGATTATAGATTATAAATGCTTTATATATGATTATAGATTATAGATGCTTTATATATGATTATAGATTATAGATGCTTTATATATGATTATAGATTATAAATGCTTTATATATGATTATAGATTATAAATTATAGATGCTTTATATATGATTATAGATTATAGATGCTTTATATATGATTATAGATTATAGATGCTTTATAGATGATGATTATAGATTATAGATGCTTTATATATGATTATAGATTATAGATGCTTTATAGATGATGATTATAGATTATAGATGCTTTATATATGATTATAGATTATAGATGCTTTATAGGTGATGATTATAGAATATAGATGCTTTATATATGATTATAGATTATAGATGCTTTATAGATGATGATTATAGATTATAGATGCTTTATATATGATGATTATAGATTATAGATGCTTTATAGATGATTATAGATTATAAATGCTTTATATATGATTATAGATTATAGATGCTTTATATATGATTATAGATTATAGATGCTTTATATATGATTATAGATCATAGATGCTTTATATATGATTATAGATTATAGATGCTTTATATATGATTATAGATCATAGATGCTTTATATATGATTATAGATTATAGATGCTTTATATATGATTATAGATTATAGATGCTTTATATATGATTATAGATTATAGATGCTTTATATATGATTATAGATTATAGATGCTTTATAGATGATTATAGATTATAAATGCTTTATATATGATTATAGATTATAGATGCTTTATATATGATTATAGATTATAGATGCTTTATAGATGATGATTATAGATTATAAATGCTTTATATATGATTATAGATTATAGATGCTTTATATATGATTATAGATTATAAATGCTTTATATATGATTATAGATTATAGATGCTTTATATATGATTATAGATTATAGATGCTTTATAGATGATTATAGATTATAAATGCTTTATATATGATTATAGATTATAAATGCTTTATATATGATTATAGATCATAGATGCTTTATATATGATTATAGATTATAAATTATAGATGCTTTATATGATTATAGATTATAAATGCTTTATATATGATTATAGATTATAGATGCTTTATATATGATTATAGATTATAGATGCTTTATATATGATTATAGATTATAGATGCTTTATATATGATTATAGATTATAGATGCTTTATATATGATTATAGATTATAGATGCTTTATATATGATTATAGATTATAGATGCTTTATATATGATTATAGATTATAAATGCTTTATATATGATTATAGATTATAGATGCTTTATATATGATTATAGATTATAGATGCTTTATATATGATTATAGATTATAGATTATAGATGCTTTATATATGATTATAGATTATAGATGCTTTATATATGATTATAGATTATAAATTATAGATGCTTTATATATGATTATAGATTATAAATGCTTTATAGATGATTATAGATTATAGATGCTTTATATATGATTATAGATTATAGATGCTTTATATATGATTATAGATTATAGATGCTTTATATATGATTATAGATTATAGATGCTTTATATATGATTATAGATTATAAATGCTTTATATATGATTATAGATTATAGATGCTTTATAGATGATTATAGATTATAGATGCTTTATATATGATTATAGATTATAGATGCTTTATATATGATTATAGATTATAAATGCTTTATAGATGATTATAGATTATAGATGCTTTATATATGATTATAGATTATAGATGCTTTATATATGATTATAGATTATAGATGCTTTATATATGATTATAGATTATAGATGCTTTATATATGATTATAGATTATAAATGCTTTATAGATGATTATAGATTATAGATGCTTTATATATGATTATAGATTATAGATGCTTTATATATGATTATAGATTATAAATGCTTTATATATGATTATAGATTATAGATGCTTTATAGATGATTATAGATTATAGATGCTTTATATATGATTATAGATTATAGATGCTTTATATATGATTATAGATTATAAATGCTTTATAGATGATTATAGATTATAGATGCTTTATATATGATTATAGATTATAGATGCTTTATATATGATTATAGATTATAGATGCTTTATATATGATTATAGATTATAGATGCTTTATATATGATTATAGATTATAAATGCTTTATAGATGATTATAGATTATAGATGCTTTATATATGATTATAGATTATAGATGCTTTATATATGATTATAGATTATAGATGCTTTATATATGATTATAGATTATAGATGCTTTATATATGATTATAGATTATAAATGCTTTATATATGATTATAGATTATAGATGCTTTATAGATGATTATAGATTATAGATGCTTTATATATGATTATAGATTATAGATGCTTTATATATGATTATAGATTATAAATGCTTTATAGATGATTATAGATTATAGATGCTTTATATATGATTATAGATTATAGATGCTTTATATATGATTATAGATTATAGATGCTTTATATATGATTATAGATTATAGATGCTTTATATATGATTATAGATTATAAATGCTTTATAGATGATTATAGATTATAGATGCTTTATATATGATTATAGATTATAGATGCTTTATATATGATTATAGATTATAAATGCTTTATATATGATTATAGATTATAGATGCTTTATAGATGATTATAGATTATAGATGCTTTATATATGATTATAGATTATAGATGCTTTATATATGATTATAGATTATAAATGCTTTATAGATGATTATAGATTATAGATGCTTTATATATGATTATAGATTATAGATGCTTTATATATGATTATAGATTATAGATGCTTTATATATGATTATAGATTATAGATGCTTTATATATGATTATAGATTATAAATGCTTTATAGATGATTATAGATTATAGATGCTTTATATATGATTATAGATTATAGATGCTTTATAGATGATTATAGATTATAAATGCTTTATATATGATTATAGATCATAGATGCTTTATATATGATTATAGATTATAAATGCTTTATAGATGATTATAGATTATAAATGCTTTATATATGATTATAGATTATAAATTATAGATGCTTTATATATGATTATAGATTATAAATGCTTTATATATGATTATAGATTATAGATGCTTTATATATGATTATAGATTATAGATGCTTTATATATGATTATAGATCATAGATGCTTTATATATGATTATAGATTATAAATGCTTTATATATGATTATAGATTATAGATGCTTTATATATGATTATAGATTATAAATGCTTTATATATGATTATAGATTATAAATGCTTTATATATGATTATAGATTATAGATGCTTTATATATGATTATAAATTATAGATGCTTTATAGATGATTATAGATTATAGATGCTTTATATATGATTATAGATTATAGATGCTTTATATATGATTATAAATTATAGATGCTTTATATATGATTATAGATTATAAATGCTTTATATATGATTATAGATTATAGATTATAGATGCTTTATATATGATTATAGATTATAGATTATAAATGCTTTATATATGATTATAGATTATAGATTATAAATGCTTTATATATGATTATAGATTATAGATTATAAATGCTTTATATATGATTATAGATTATAAATGCTTTATATATGATTATAGATTATAGATGCTTTATATATGATTATAGATTATAGATGCTTTATATATGATTATAGATTATAGATGCTTTATATATGATTATAGATTATAGATGCTTTATATATGATTATAGATTATAGATGCTTTATATATGATTATAGATTATAGATGCTTTATATATGATTATAGATCATAGATGCTTTATATATGATTATAGATTATAGATTATAAATGCTTTATATATGATTATAGATTATAGATGCTTTATATATGATTATAGATCATAGATGCTTTATATATGATTATAGATTATAGATTATAAATGCTTTATATATGATTATAGATTATAGATGCTTTATATATGATTATAGATTATAAATGCTTTATATATGATTATAGATTATAGATTATAAATGCTTTATATATGATTATAGATTATAGATGCTTTATATATGATTATAGATTATAGATGCTTTATATATGATTATAGATTATAGATGCTTTATATATGATTATAGATTATAGATGCTTTATATATGATTATAGATTATAGATGCTTTATAGATGATTATAGATTATAAATGCTTTATATATGATTATAGATTATAGATGCTTTATATATGATTATAGATCATAGATGCTTTATATATGATTATAGATTATAAATGCTTTATATATGATTATAGATTATAGATGCTTTATATATGATTATAGATTATAGATGCTTTATATATGATTATAGATTATAGATGCTTTATATATGATTATAGATTATAAATTATAAATGCTTTATATATGATTATAGATTATAGATGCTTTATATATGATTATAGATTATAGATGCTTTATATATGATTATAGATTATAGATGCTTTATATATGATTATAGATTATAGATGCTTTATATATGATTATAGATTATAGATGCTTTATATATGATTATAGATTATAGATGCTTTATATATGATTATAGATTATAAATTATAGATGCTTTATATATGATTATAGATTATAGATGCTTTATAGATGATTATAGATTATAGATGCTTTATATATGATTATAGATTATAAATTATAGATGCTTTATATATGATTATAGATTATAGATGCTTTATAGATGATTATAGATTATAAATGCTTTATATATGATTATAGATTATAAATTATAGATGCTTTATATATGATTATAGATTATAGATGCTTTATATATGATTATAGATTATAGATGCTTTATATATGATTATAGATTATAGATGCTTTATATATGATTATAGATTATAAATTATAGATGCTTTATATATGATTATAGATTATAGATGCTTTATAGATGATTATAGATTATAAATGCTTTATATATGATTATAGATTATAAATTATAGATGCTTTATATATGATTATAGATTATAGATGCTTTATAGATGATTATAGATTATAAATGCTTTATATATGATTATAGATTATAAATTATAGATGCTTTATATATGATTATAGATTATAGATGCTTTATATATGATTATAGATTATAAATGCTTTATATATGATTATAGATTATAGATGCTTTATATATGATTATAGATTATAGATGCTTTATATATGATTATAGATTATAGATGCTTTATATATGATTATAGATTATAAAGGGCTTTTAGCTGAGGCTTTTAAAGCTCAGGCTGCAGAATGTGGGTCACACAATGAAAAAGAAAGAAGAACAGGGAAATCCTGTTTCGCTTAATAGACATCACAGTATATTTGGAAAGACGAGGACTGGTGTTTAGGAGACAGGACGAAGGCAGCACCAGTTCTAACAGAGGAAACTTCCTCGAGCTTGTGCACCTCTTAGCAGAATATAATCGTGTCCTCAGACACAGAGCGTTTACAGATCCCTCAATCCCACAAGAAGAAGGCACAGGAGACACTTTTATCCAGCAGGACCCCAAATGACCTGATACGATCTCCTGGAACACGAGTGAGAAACCTCATTCTGAAAGAGATTAATGAGGCCAAGATATTTTCAATTCTTCTGGATGAAACTACAGATGTGTCACTCCGAGCAAGTATCCTTTGTGGTCCGGTTCGTCCAGGACATGCAAATAAAGGAGCGTTTCATCAAGTGTGTCAGGTTAAATCAACCACTGGGCAAAACCTGGAGGAAGTGGTGATGTCCCTTCTTTCACAAAATGGGTTGAATGCTGAAAATAGGCTACGACGGTGCAGCCGACATGAGTTCTGGTTACAAGCGGCTGCAGGCTGGAATTATTATCCTCAAATGCTCACACAGTCTGACAGGAGCATCCAAATGAACAAAAGCAGTAGAACCTGGTGATGCTGAACTTGTCAGAACAGTTAGTACGTTCTACAGGATTGAGGAAGAGAAGATCTTCACAGAACTTAAAGTGTTTCATGCATCCTACTCCTTCACCAAAAGTAATGTCCAGGAAATGCTAAAGTGCCTAAAAGACAATGAGATCGAGTCTGTTTTCTCTCTCTTTCTCAACTCCTAAACATTTCTCCAACATTGCCTGTCTCCACTTCTACAGGTCAGAGGTCATTCTCTACGTTAAAACTTGTGAAATCCAGTCTTCAAAGTGTGTGTAATGAAGAGAGGCTTTCTGACCTTCTGCTGCTCTCCAGTGAGCGAAACATTCCAATTAATCCTGATGACGTCATTCAAATATTTAAAAACACAGCAGATAGACGAATACTGATTTAAATACAGGTCATTTCATAAATTAGTTACAATCTGTACAAAAATACATTCGGTTATGTTTATTGAAGTAATATTTTTGATGCCCTTTTTGGTCCTTCCGCCCCCCTGCAGGTCTGAGCACATCCACCACTGCACACAGAGAAGATCCATAAACCACATCACACCCAGGTTTTAGTTCCACAGGAAACCCTGTTCAGCTCTAAGTCCACTGATGTACTGACGGTGGAGACCACAATCCACCGATTCAGTTTTAATATTCTTCATGCACTGGCGCAGCCCTGAACCCCCACTGCACTGCAATTATCATCCTCACCTCCACCAGTCTGCTGAAGAGGAAGGAGAAGCTGCAGTTTCACCAAACTGTCACTAGATGGAGATAAATGACCATGGTGCTGCGTGTTCTTCATAATGGACAACTGCAGCGTCTCATCACAACTACAGTCCTGTTTCAGTGTTCAAACACACACCAGGGTCAGAGACAAGAGTGTGTGTGTGTGTGTGTGTGTGTGTGTGTGTGTGTGTGTGTGTGTATAGTTTGTGTCTGTCTGTTTTTTTTGTCCATGTCTCAATCTCTTCCTTGTCTCTGTTCCTGTTTGTCTCTGTTCTTATTGTTTGTGCTGAAAGGATGAAGTTTGAGCAGAACATCAGAAACCTAAGAAACTCCTTTCAGATACTATTGTTCCTCCTGCACCCGATCACTGCCTGTTTAGTGTTACTGCTGAAATTCATCATTTACACAACCGTGTGTGTGTGTGTGTGTGTGTGTGTGTGTGTGTGTGTGTAATCAAGGGGCACCACAGGCAACAGAGGATTAGCATTAAAGTTTAATCACAGTTTCCATGGGATCCAGTGAGCAAGTGAGTTTGTATTTAAGCCAATCAGAACACTGCACTGACTCTTAGCCAATCAGGACACTGCAGTGATGTTAATTGAGAATAAATGTAATTAGTGATAAAATCATTAAAAGAGAAGAGCTCTAGTGCAGAATCCGTCACCTTCCTGCCTTTGCGTGGGCTCAGTGACCTGAGGGGTAAACAGGTGAGCAGAGGGAGCAGTCTCCCAGTGCATTGTGGGATATCCCCAAGGGATGGAACTGTATGTGGGGCAGGTGATGTGATCTGCTCGTCTCTTTTTGCCCCCATGAGGCAGCAGGGCAGTGGGAACAGGGCGGCTGTGGGGCAGCTTTGTGCTCTGGCCTTTGTATCACCCTGTTCCCACGGTCTGACTTCACACACACACACACACACACACACACACACACACCTCAGTCTCTGAATGGAGATCGGAGATCAGCCGGCTCATACACTCCAACACTGATTCCAGATCTTTCTCACACACACACACACACACACACACCACTTCAGAACTCGGCTGTAATTGCGGCTCCTTAGACTCATTTCATCTCCAGCTCTGGTTCTCTTCAGTTTCAGATGTTTTTGTTCTGCAGGAGTTCAGGCTCCTCTGCCTTCCACCTTCTGCTGTAGTTCTAGAACTTTCTGTTCAGTAGTGCACAAGTCTGCATCAGTTCAGCTCTAGAGCTCTGAGGTCAGGCTGGAGCTAAGCTCAGATCAGTGTAGAGCTGCAGCTCACCATTATTTTAATCATTTATTAATTGTATGATTCTTATCTGATTGAATAATCAGATAAATTATTATAATTAATTTTTTTAATAAGCCGTTTTGTTATTATAATGATATAAAACCCTTATTCAGGGAATTTGAGTATAAAAGTGTAATTGAAAAAGGCAAAAGGCACAAATTGAGTTTATTTTAGAGATTTTCAGCTTCTCGTGCTGCGTGTTGAGTGAATGGGGGATTTTCTCCTTTCTCTCATTCTGGGGGTTTTAATTTCTGTAAACAAAAACATTTGAGTGTAGAAGATTAAATTGTGTAAATCCACATTTATATTGTTTTTAATGATAATTGACAATTTGACAACCGTGCTTAAAAAATACACTGATATTTTGTTCATTAGTGAAGATTTACTGTTGTAGCAGACAAAAGCTATAAACACACACACACACACACACACACACATACACACCAGAAAACATGATTATCAACAAAAAAGAATAAGAGACTGTGTGTGTGTGTGTGTGTGTGTGTGTGTGTGTGTGTGTGTGTGTGTGTGTGTGTGCAGTGTTGGGCAACGTTACATTTAAAAGTAACGCATTACAATATTGAGTTTCTCCCCAAAAAAGTAAATCATTACGTTACTTAGTTACTTTTTATGGAAAGTAATGCGTTATATTACTTTTGCGTTACTTTTGCGTTACTTGTATCTCTTTCAGGCCTTACAGGTGTAACAGGTGTAATATACAGTGCCTTGCGAAAGTATTCGCCCCCTTGAACTTTGCGACCTTTTGCCACATTTCAGGCTTCAAACATAAAGAAATAAAACTGTAATTTTTTGTGAAGAATCAACAACAAGTGGGACACAATCATGAAGTGGAACGAAATTTATTGGATATTTAAACTTTTTTAACAAATAAAAAACTGAAAAATTGGGTGTGCAAAATTATTCAGCCCCCGTAAGTTAATACTTTGTAGCGCCACCTTTTGCTGCGATTACAGCTGTAAGTCTCTTGGGGTATGTCTCTATCAGTTTTGCACATCGAGAGACTGAAATCTTTGCCCATTCCTCCTTGCAAAACAGCTCGAGCTCTGTGAGGTTAGATGGAGAGCATTTGTGAACAGCAGTTTTCAGTTCTTTCCACAGATTCTCGATTGGATTCAGGTCTGGACTTTGACTTGGCCATTCTAACATCTGGATATGTTTATTTTGAACCATTCCATTGTAGATTTTGCTTTATGTTTTGGATCATTGTCTTGTTGGAAGACAAATCTCCGTCCCAGTCTCAGGTCTTTTGCAGACTCCATCAGGTTTTCTTCCAGAATGGTCCTGTATTTGGCTCCATCCATCTTCCCACCAATTTGAACCATCTTCCCTGTCCCTGCTGAAGAAAAGCAGGCCCAAACCATGATGCTGCCACCACCATGTTTCACAGTGGGGATGGTGTGTTCAGGGTGATGAGCCGTGTTGCTCTTACGCCAAATATAACGTTTTGCATTGTTGCCAAAAAGTTCGATTTTGGTTTCATCTGACCAGAGCACCTTCTTCCACATGTTTGGTGTGTCTCCCAGGTGGCTTGTGGCAAACTTTAAAAAACACTTTTTATGGATATCTTTAAGTAATGGCTTTCTCCTTGCCACTCATCCATAAAGGCCAGATTTGTGCAGTATATGACTGATTGTTGTCCTATGGACAGAGTCTCCCACCTCAGCTGTAGATCTCTGCAGTTCATCCAGAGTGATCATGGGCCTCTTGGCTGCATCTCTGATCAGTCTTCTCCTTGTATGAGCTGAAAGTTTAGAGGGACGGCCAGGTCTTGGTAGATTTGCAGTGGTCTGATACTCCTTCCATTTCAATATTATCGCTTGCACAGTGCTCCTTGGGATGTTTAAAGCTTGGGAAATCTTTTTGTATCCAAATCCGGCTTTAAACTTCTCCACACCAGTATCTCGGACCTGCCTGGTGTGTTCCTTGTTCTTCATGATGCTCCCTGCGCTTTAAACGGACCTCTGAGACTATCACAGTGCAGGTGCATTTATACGGAGACTTGATTACACTCAGGTGGATTCTATTTATCATCATTAGTCATTTAGGTCAACATTGGATCATTCAGAGATCCTCACTGAACTTCTGGAGAGAGTTTGCTGCACTGAAAGTAAAGGGGCTGAATAATTTTGCACGCCCAATTTTTCAGTTTTTTATTTGTTAAAAAAGTTTGAAATATCCAATAAATTTCGTTCCACTACATGATT
>NC_139596.1:72500-98380 GCF_946808225.1 Silurus aristotelis | reverse complement strand
CTCTGTTCTGGAGGAGAAGGAGAGGAAGAAAGTGGCGTATCATCTCGTCTCTCAGGAGAACGAGTGCGAGAACGACAAAATCCCCAACAATGAGACCAAGATGTAGCTAAACATGCTAAAGACTCTGAAAGAAGCACAAGCCCTCACAGAGAGCACCATGCCCCCTTAACCCTCAAACACTGGTGCATTATGGGTAATGTGGACTCGCCATTCTGTCAGGAATTCAGCATTTTCTTTTGTTTTTCACTGAACTCTGAAATCTTATACCAATAAATAAAAAATATACAGTTCAGCTAAGCAGCATGCTAACATCTAGCATCCAAACACATCCTGCACAATCAACGTTCCTGTTAGCTGACTAGCTAATCATTTAACTGCTCATTCTCATGCTAACGGCTAAAGCAGGAGAACTACTTCCTATCGCGCCTGTAGCCATTTGATCTGTACAGGAAACACTATTTATACTGCACATGTGCACAGATGTGTCTACTTCCTGTTTGACACAGATCTTGTGTGAAATAGACGCATTCGCGCACATGTGCAGTACAGAGAGTGTTTCTGCTACGAATCGAGTCGCCACACTGATTATTGTTTAGAACACGGCTTAGCATGTAGCTATACAGTAGTGTCAATGTTTAGCTAGTATTAGATTTTTAGTAGAGTGTAAGCTGATTGATCCTGATGTTAGCTAACACTTTTCTGTTTTAATTACACATAAGTTGCTAGCAAATATAACCTTTAGCATTGTGGCTAACTGATGGGTAACTGTAATGAAAGCACATACTGTATTACCTCAGACTTATTAGTTATTAAATGAGTTAAAAGCTAATTATAGACCTGTTTAGTAACTAAGCTGTACATTAATAATTAAAGCTAATTATATTAAATTGACTTTAGCATGTTAGCTTACTTTGGCCTAGCCTCCTTCTACTCTGTATTCCAAGCTGTGATTTTTATAAACGCTCCCAAATTTTTCTAATAAAAAATATAAAACGCCTCACAGAATTGCAGCAGTTTCCCACAATGCAGTGCAGCAGCAGTTTGCAGCGCTCAGGGAGATGTGAGAGGAAGCTGTTAGAGGAACTTTTAAAGAGAATAGTAAGAGATTAGGGTTAGGTGGAGATTAGGTTTAGGTCAAGATTAGTGTTAGGTGGAGATTAGGGTTAGGTGGAGGTTAGGGTTAGGTGGAGATTAGGTTTAGGTCAATATTAGTGTTAGGTGAAGATTAGAGTTGGGTGGAGGTTAGGTTTAAGTGGAGGTTAGGGTTAGGTGGAGATAAGGTTTAGGTGGAGATGAGGTTTAGGTGGAGGTTAGGGTTAGGTGGGGATTAGGTTTAGGTGGAGATAAGGTTTAGGTGGAGATGAGGTTTAGGTGGAGATTAGGTTTAGGTGGAGGTTAGGGTTAGGTGGAGATTAGGTTTAGGTGGAGGTTAGGTTTAGGTGGAGGTTAGGTTTAGGTGGAGATTAGGGTTAGGTGGGGATTAGGTTTAGGTGGAGATGAGGTTTAGGTGGAGATGAGGTTTAGGTGGAGATTAGGGTTAGGTGGAGGTTAGGGTTAGGTGGAGATTAGGGTTAGGTGGAGATTAGGTTTAGGTGGAGGTTAGGGTTAGGTGGAGATTGGGTTTAGGTGGAGGTTAGGTTTAGGTGGAGATTAGGTTTAGGTGGAGTTTAGGTGGAGGTTAGGTTTAGGTGGAGAGCTGAACACTCAGTGATGAAAGTAGTAATGGTGTGGATGTTTACACAACTGCTCTCTGTAGGTTTAATGGTGCATTGTGGGAAACAGGAAGTCCCTGATCACACATTGCTAGTAGTTTTCAGTGTGTGTGAGTGTATATGATATACTGTGATATTACAGGTCCAGTAGAGTTCTCATGAACACCGTTAGACATCAGCAGCCTGAGTAGGGACTGTGATGCTGTAATAAAGTGTGTGTCCCGATCAGTAGTGTGAGGACACGTGTGTGTTTGTCCCTGCTGATTTCAAATGACTGTGAACTCTGACTTTTGTCTGACAAATGGTATTTTAAAACACACACAAATATGAATTTGTAGGTGTCTGGAGGGTAACTAGCTCGGTCCAGCAGGGGGCATGTCAGAGCACAAACAAAAAACGCAACAAATTTCCTTCATTCCAAATCGTGGACACACACAAAGTGTTTAATAATCCTCATATTTGTAGTTATAAACACAAGCTAGTTTAAATGGGAAAAAAACAAAAAACTACGCAAGAGGTGTGTGTGTGTGTGTGTGTGTGTGTGTGTGTGTGTGTGTGTGTGTGTGTGTGTGTCAGTTTGTGCTACACTGAGCCCTACTGGTTACAACAGTGTCATACAAAGCAGTGAGTTCATCCCTCTGTCAGTCTCTCACATGCTTTACTCTGGTAAGGCTGGATCCAGAGTTTATCCTGGGAATACTGGAATTTAAGGAGGGAATAGTGGTAATGAGGGGTGGGAATACTGGGAGTGAGATGGGAATACTGGGAATGAGGAAGGAATAGTGGGAAATAGGAGGGAATACTGGGAGTGAGATGGGAATACTGGGAGTTATTGGAAATCAGGTCTACATGCAGTTAATTTCCAAATGACTTCTATTTCCGGGAGTATTTTTGAGCCTGTGTGTGGTCTCTCTCACATGCATGGACCTTTTCTAGGTGACAGATATATAAATAGAAGATATAATGTTGATGAAAGATTCTACGCAGGCTATCGCTCAGGCTGTCAGACGTAAAGTGCACAGATTTTATATGCAGAGGTGATGATTTCACTCTACAAGGTTTTAAATATTTGTACGAGGAACAATCCCAGTTTATGAACATGTGGTGACTGATCTTATCAAGAAGTTCACGGAAAGCTAATTACTGCAAATGTAAGTACTGGTTTTTTTTTTTTAACTCTGCAGTTATAAAAATAACAATAAATTGCAGCTTTTGTGTATCAAGATCAATTGTGAAATTAAGTGCGTTTTTAATGCACTTGAGTGCGATTTTAATATTCATGTAGATGATGCAAACGATGCTCTAGGATTATCATTTTTTGACTTATTAAACTCTTTTGGAGTTAAACAAAACGTCACCAGACCAACCCACCGTTTTAACCACACACTAGACTTAATAATATCCTACGGAGCAGACGTCACTGATATAGATATTTTACCCCAGAGTGATGACATCACAGACCATTATCTCCTACTGTACACACTACCGGTAGAGCAGATTAACCGTGTTTCACCACGCTATCGACTTGGTAGGACTATTATTCCAACCACTAAGGACAGATTCATAAATAACCTGCCTGATTTATCTCAGTTTCATATTAAACCCATAACTGCTGATCATCTTGATGAGATGGCGAACAACATAGACCTTATCCTCACTAGCACTTTAGACACTGTTGCCCCCATCCGGTTAAAAAAGGTTCGAGAACAAGCACCTGCACCTTGGTATAATAGTCATACGCATGCCCTAAAGAGAACAGCATGTAATCTGGAGAGAAAATGGAGGAAAACTAAATTGGAGGTATTTAGAATTGCGTATAAAGACAGTATGCTTAGCTACAGACAGGCGCTAAAAGCTGCTAGAGCTAAACACCTGAGCAAACTCATAGAAAATAACAAAAACAACCCCAGGTTCCTTTTCAGTACAGTCGCTAAATTAACAACAAATCAGGGATCTGAAAAATGTGTTCCATCACAGTTTAGTAGTGACGACTTTATGAATTTCTTCACTGAAAAAATAGATAACATTAGAAAAACAATTGTGGAGGTCCAACCTCTGACAGCATCTCCCGACACATTGTCACCTTCAACTCCACAACTACACTGTTTTACATGTATAGGACAGGAAGAGCTGTATGATGCTATTATGAAAGCTAAATCAACAACATGTCAGTTAGATCCAATTCCCACTAAACTACTGAAGGAAGTGTTATATACAGCTGGTGAGCCTCTTCTCAATATTATTAACTCCTCACTATCGTTAGGTCATGTCCCTAAATCCCTCAAGTTAGCAGTTACTAAGCCCCTCATTAAAAAACCTAATCTGGACCCAAACACGCTATCGAATTACAGACCAATTTCAAATCTCCCATTTATGTCTAAGATTTTAGAAAAGATTGTCGCTGCCCAGTTATGTAACCACTTGCAGGAGAACAATATCTTTGAAGAGTTTCAGTCAGGTTTTAGGCCCCATCATAGCACAGAAACTGCTCTAGTTAAAATCACTAACGACCTGTTTTTAGCTTCAGACCAAGGCTACATCTCCCTATTAGTTTTACTAGATCTTAGTGCTGCGTTCGACACTATAGATCATGATCTTCTCTTGGATCACTTACAGAATTACATCAGCATTCAGGGACAGGCATTAAGCTGGTTTAAATCCTACCTGTCCGATTGTTACCATTTTGTAGACTTAAATATAGAGCTATCCAGGCTAATGCTAGTAAATTATGGCGTGCCACAAGGTTCAGTTCTAGGACCCCTGCTCTTCACAATATACATGCTTCCCTTAGGAAACATTATTAGAAGGTATGGAATTAGCTTCCACTGTTATGCTGATGATACTCAGCTATATATTTGATCTAAACCAGGCGATACAGCTCAATTAGCTCGCATAACTGAGTGTGTTAACGAAATTAAAGACTGGATGACTCATAACTTTCTATGCTCCAGCATCTCAACCTGCATTTAGACGGATGTTCTGTAACTACTAGTTCAACAGTAAAAGACCTGGGAGTTATTTTAGACACCAACTTGTTTTTTAAATATCATATCAACCAAGTTACAAAAACAGCCTTTTTTTAGCTTTCATAATAGCATCATACAGCTCTTCCTGTCCTATACATGTAAAACAGTGTAGTTGTGGAGTTGAAGGTGACAATGTGTCGGGAGATGCTGTCAGAGGTTGGACCTCCACAATTGTTTTTCTAATGTTATCTATTTTTTCAGTGAAGAAATTCATAAAGTCGTCAAACACGCTATCGAATTACAGACCAATTTCAAATCTCCCATTTATGTCTAAGATTTTAGAAAAGATTGTCGCTGCCCAGTTATGTAACCACTTGCAGGAGAACAATATCTTTGAAGAGTTTCAGTCAGGTTTTAGGCCCCATCATAGCACAGAAACTGCTCTAGTTAAAATCACTAACGACCTGTTTTTAGCTTCAGACCAAGGCTACATCTCCCTATTAGTTTTACTAGATCTTAGTGCTGCGTTCGACACTATAGATCATGATCTTCTCTTGGATCACTTACAGAATTACATCAGCATTCAGGGACAGGCATTAAGCTGGTTTAAATCCTACCTGTCCGATTGTTACCATTTTGTAGACTTAAATATAGAGCTATCCAGGCTAATGCTAGTAAATTATGGCGTGCCACAAGGTTCAGTTCTAGGACCCCTGCTCTTCACAATATACATGCTTCCCTTAGGAAACATTATTAGAAGGTATGGAATTAGCTTCCACTGTTATGCTGATGATACTCAGCTATATATTTGATCTAAACCAGGCGATACAGCTCAATTAGCTCGCATAACTGAGTGTGTTAACGAAATTAAAGACTGGATGACTCATAACTTTCTATGCTCCAGCATCTCAACCTGCATTTAGACGGATGTTCTGTAACTACTAGTTCAACAGTAAAAGACCTGGGAGTTATTTTAGACACCAACTTGTTTTTTAAATATCATATCAACCAAGTTACAAAAACAGCCTTCTTTCACATTAGAAATATTTCTAAGCTAAGAAACATGTTATCTATATCTGATGCAGAGAAGCTCGTCCATGCGTTTATGACCTCCAGAATAGACTACTGTAATGCATTACTAGGTGGATGTCCTGCATCATTAATAAACAAGCTTCAGTTAGTCCAGAATGCAGGAGTTCTCACAAGGTCAAGAAAATATCACCATATAACCCCAATCCTCTCAGAGCCCTAAATGGTTCGGCTCCCATGTATCGTTCCAGTTTTTTTACATGCTACAGTCCGTCACTCTAAAGGCCGTAAACCATTCTTAAACTCTGGAACAGTCTTCCTGACAGTGTTCAGGGTTCAGACACACTCTCCCAGTTTAAGTGCAGATTAAAGAAGTATGTTTTTAGCGAGTTCTACACATAACACACATCACATCATAACCTTGTGCTCCAGAACATCTGATCACATCACATTATCAACTTGTGCTGTTAATATCATGAACAGCAGCTACGCTAATTCCTCTCCATTGCTTCTCTTTCTCTCCCCATCCCGAGGCTTCCTGAGTTTGCTCCTGCAAACATCCAGAAACATCTAGAGACGTACCAGTGCCAATTGGATCCCACTTCATGTGGAGTTTGGACACTGGACCTCTTTGAGTGTTTAAAGGCTCTGGCATGGAGAAGCTGGTGTTGGATCTGTGATGTTCTCAAATGTTGAGATATTTTATGAGTTGCTCAGTAGCTCCTGGTTCCATGATCTCAACTGACTGTATAAAACTGTAGAAAGAACATCACTCATAATCACACACTCCAGTGCTCATGTTAGTTCTCACTCTCCAGTGTTCTGTATTGTTGAAAGATTTTTCTTCACCACAGTCTCCACGGCTGCTCATCAGGAATAAACACACACCGTTCACCTTCACTGTTAAATTCTGTAAAGCTGCTTTGAGACAATGTGTGTTGTGAAAAGCGCAATAGAAATAAACTTGACTGAATATTCACATGGGGTTCATTCAGTTCTTCATCTTTGCAACAAAAACAGAGAGAAATGACTGATGGCAGTTTGTTTATTCAAATTATGGCACTGAAAATGACTTCATACATTATTTATATAAATAATTATTGATTGATTAGTTTCGACTCCAAACTAAGATGTACTGATGCACTGATGTTCCTCACACTGTTTCCTCTAACAGAGTCGGTGAATGAATCATTTTGGTGATTATAATGAAAAGATTTGAGCCACTGGGTTTTCACTGCTGGTGTGTGGGTGCTGACTGATGCACTGCAGTGGCTCAGCTGCATTACTGTAAAAACATATAAATTCCACACCCAGGTGGCGCTCTTTCACCCTTTAGTTAGCATTTTGTTATTGTTTAGCTCTGTGTGATCTTTATAAGTGGTTTCTGGGCATAGCTGAATGTGAATCATCTGTGTCATGAACAGGTTTAATCATTTACAGCTGTTTGGTCTTCAACATTCACATGTAAGAAGAAAAAAAAACCTTAAAAAACTTTTCATCTTAAATGTAAACTTGAATAATGTGTGTTTGGGGTGTGTGTAGAAGCGGTGCCCAATACATCGGTCACGATCGAGCGTAAAGGTAAGATTGTAAAGGTAGTATGTGTAGATCACGTGCAGTCACACGTGCATGAGCTAACACAAAATAAAAGATGATTATTAAGTCCAAATACTGTTCCACCAGGACCGATGATCATCTGGAAGTTTGAGATTAGGGTGTATTTATTGTTCTGGAATAAATCAACAGTTTTTTATTCCGTGTTTACTGCAACTTGTAAATAAATGGGCGTGGCCAGTGGCGTGCTCAGACCTGCAGGGGGGCGGAAGGACCAAAAAGGGCATCAAAAATATTACTTCAATAAACATAACCGAATGTATTTTTGTACAGATTGTAACTAATTTATGAAATGACCTGTATTTAAATCAGTATTCGTCTATCTGCTGTGTTTTTAAATATTTGAATGACGTCATCAGGATTAATTGGAATGTTTCGCTCACTGGAGAGCAGCAGAAGGTCAGAAAGCCTCTCTTCATTACACACACTTTGAAGACTGGATTTCACAAGTTTTAACGTAGAGAATGACCTCTGACCTGTAGAAGTGGAGACAGGCAATGTTGGAGAAATGTTTAGGAGTTGAGAAAGAGAGAGAAAACAGACTCGATCTCATTGTCTTTTAGGCACTTTAGCATTTCCTGGACATTACTTTTGGTGAAGGAGTAGGATGCATGAAACACTTTAAGTTCTGTGAAGATCTTCTCTTCCTCAATCCTGTAGAACGTACTAACTGTTCTGACAAGTTCAGCATCACCAGGTTCTACTGCTTTTGTTCATTTGGATGCTCCTGTCAGACTGTGTGAGCATTTGAGGATAATAATTCCAGCCTGCAGCCGCTTGTAACCAGAACTCATGTCGGCTGCACCGTCGTAGCCTATTTTCAGCATTCAACCCATTTTGTGAAAGAAGGGACATCACCACTTCCTCCAGGTTTTGGCCAGTGGTTGATTTAACCTGACACACTTGATGAAACGCTCCTTTATTTGCATGTCCTGGACGAACCGGACCACAAAGGATACTTGCTCGGAGTGACACATCTGTAGTTTCATCCAGAAGAATTGAAAATATCTTGGCCTCATTAATCTCTTTCAGAATGAGGTTTCTCACTCGTGTTCCAGGAGATCGTATCAGGTCATTTGGGGTCCTGCTGGATAAAAGTGTCTCCTGTGCCTTCTTCTTGTGGGATTGAGGGATCTGTAAACGCTCTGTGTCTGAGGACACGATTATATTCTGCTAAGAGGTGCACAAGCTCGAGGAAGTTTCCTCTGTTAGAACTGGTGCTGCCTTCGTCCTGTCTCCTAAACACCAGTCCTCGTCTTTCCAAATATACTGTGATGTCTATTAAGCGAAACAGGATTTCCCTGTTCTTCTTTCTTTTTCATTGTGTGACCCACATTCTGCAGCCTGAGCTTTAAAAGCCTCAGCTAAAAGCCCTTTTCTGTAGTTGGCCCACCTCACCATACTGATCATATGGGTTTCAGTGGCTGAATGCTCATGGATCTTCTCAACAGCCTTCCTCCAGTTCACAACTCCACTTGTTCTCCATGCAGTCCTGGCTTTAAACACGTCTTCTGTCAAAAAGAGACGACAACTGAAGCAGCAAATGGCGTCTTTTTCCAGAGAAAACTCCAGAGAAAACTCCAGCCATCTGTCTCCAGCGTACCACTGGCTCTGAAAACACCGTGCCTGTGGATGTTCTGGAAAGCTGGCTACTGGCTGACGTGGCCCACGAGAGCAGCACAACTGTGTGTAGTCACTATGAGCCTGTACTTTAAGCTGATCAACATGAGCTGGTCTGTTGGAAACTGTTGGTTAATGTCTTGTTCACTTGTACCCTGAATCTGGTATTCAGTATCTGCTCCTGCAGCTCCTTCCTCTGTTATCTCTCCATCCTTTTCTAGACTCATCTCTTCTTGTACCTCCCTTTTCATCTCTTCCTCTTCCTCACTGAGACTAATGTCTCCTTGTATCTCCTCCCTTTCTTCCTCATTGGCTCCAACATCTCCTTCATCTTTCTCACTTGTCTCAACTGCTTTCCCTTCAATCTCTTCATCACTTTCCTTCTCTGAACTGCAGCTCTCTATGAGAAACTAATGGACATGTAGTGAATGGAATTAATGGGGACTCGATTCTGGACCCCACTGGTTTCAATATATTCACAAAACAAATTGTGTAAATATTCAACAGAAGAAAGTCAAACAGAATTCAAACATAAAGATGATTAAATGAGAGAATAATCAATTTGGGTGATTTATTCATTGAACAAAAATCTCTAAAGTATTGTTTAGACTGTAATATGAGTAATAGCTTACTAACTTATAAAAACAACAACAAACAAACAAACAAACAGTACCTTCATCTTTATTCTTTCTCCTCAGCAAACTTGTGAGAGGGATGAGAGGACTTTAGCTGCATCAGAGAGTTCCTGGTGTTTTTTTTCTTTGCATCCTTTCTTTCCTTGGCATTCTATTAAATGTGTTGATGGACAGAATGCACACATCAAGCAAAAAGAAGGAGATGATGATGAGAACAGTGAGAATCAGTAAGTTTAGTTGTGTTGATGTTGTAAACTGTATTTGTATTAGATGGATGAAGCGTTCGCTCTCATTAAATCAGAGATATAAATGTGTTTTATGTTCGAGTTGGACGTGGAATTAGATTTAATTTCATAAATGCATTTCCTCGAGTTAATGACATGAGCACATGCTCAACTATGCAGCATCTATTAATTGCCTTGAATAATAAAAAACATGTTGATATCAGAAACGTGACAACAATCGAGTAATACTTATATTATAATTATTCAGAAGTCCCGTGTTACCACATTCGCTAAGTTTACACCAACATTATGGTAGAATAAATGTCCATTTAACACGTGACCTGCCTGCTGCTCTTGTTCTGTAGTGATGTCCGGTTCGTGAACGAATCATTCATTTGAACTGATTCTTTTTGGTGAATCGGTCGAACCGGTTCACCAAATCGGACTGAATCGTTCAAAACAGTTCGCGTCTCAAATCAGCACTAATCAACAAAATGACTCAAGTTACTCACTTTTGAATGTGTATGAGCGTCTATCCGACTCAAAATAAATCCATATCCCTGAGAATGGGGTTCTTCTCTAGTTTCTCCAACAGTACACACATTAAACTGAAACATGCTGCTGAACAAGTGATCGTCACTGAGCATGCGCATACCTGCCGATTCCGAGCAGCACACATACTGCTGTTCTCGAGTCACCAGTACTGGATCAAGAACCGTTTTGTTCAGACACGTCCAACATACTGAGAACGATCATGAGCTGTTAACACGGAGCATGCGCGGCTAAACAAACAGTCCACATGCTGCTACCGCGGTTCTCCAGCCTCGATTCATATACTGGTTGCTAGTTTCTGAATCTCCAGTACACAGAATCAAAAACCGACACGTCCGACGCATAACAACGACACTGAGCATGCGTGTAATTTCAGCGGGACGAAATGGATTGTATATTTTAAAGTAATTTAATAAACACCAGAAAGTGAAAATATGTTTATGACTTAATTACTTTCTGATCGCTGTAAGAGGATCTGTTTGGGTCGGCTATATTACAGTTTATGAAACGAGCGAAAGAAGCATTTTAAAGTATTAAATTGCTTTTATAATGAGATAAACTGGTGAACCGGTTCTTTGTAACGAACTGTTTCGCAAAAAAGAATCGGACTTCCCATCACTACTGTTCTGAAGACTCGCGGCTGTTAAGCGCTGTGAAGATCAATCCGCCTTCTGCTCCGCCTCCACCTGAATACAGCCGCCGATTTTTATTGTTATTATTATTTTTATTATTTTTGTGTTGTGTTAATTATTATTGTTACTGGTAAATGGTATAGAAGTGTATTGTTATTTATAAAAATAATAACACTACTAATAAGAGAGGGGCACTTTACACTTTTAGACAAAAGGGGCAGGGGCTTGACCCCCCCCCCCCCCCCACACACACACAGACACACACACACACACACACACACACACACTGGGCGACTGAGGGGAATGCTGCAAGTTTGTCCAAAACACACAGATGAAGAGGAACCAGAAAGCAGGTGCTGCATCTGTAGCATGGACCCTGTAGTACAGACATGGTCCAGGTACAAACATGGTCCAGGTACAAACATGGTCCAGGTACAGACATGGTCCAGGTACAAACATGGTCCAGGTACAGACATGGTCCAGGTACAGACATGGTCCAGGTACAAACATGGTCCAGGTACAGACATGGTCCAGGTACAAACATGGTCCAGGTACAAACATGGTCCAGGTACAGACATGGTCCAGGTACAAACATGGTCCAGGTACAAACATGGTCCAGGTACAAACATGGTCCAGGTACAGACATGGTCCAGGTACAGACATGGTCCAGGTACAAACATGGTCCAGGTACAAACATGGTCCAGGTACAGACATGGTCCAGGTACAAACATGGTCCAGGTTCACAAAATGTGGCAGCGAGCAGAAAAGCAGGATTTGTACATGCTAACAGGCTCATTAGCAGCAATAACACAAGCAATTTGTTTTCTCTCCTCAAAATAAAAACACAAAGAAGAATCTTGTGAAGCCTAAAGATGCCATTTTTTCCCCCGATCCTTCAATTTCCAGTGCTAAAGATAAAAACCACGATCACGTGCGGAATTATTCAGAGAAGACACGCTGTATGAGATGGAAAGAAGTGTAATCCTCTTACTAGTTAGGGCTCTTTTATTAAACATATGTGCATATTGCAGCTATAATCATACTTATATAAAAGCTCATTTTAAATACCTGCACTATTCAGATCATTGTGATCTGTAAAGGAGTGTGTATCCCTTTAATTCATCACTGGCAGTGAAAGAGTTAATAAACCCCTGTGTTCACTAAAGTTCAGTTTAAATGCACCTGGAAGACATGTGCTGGTTACCACCTATAGTTTTATTACCTGTCTGTGATTGAATGTTCATTATTTTATACCCACCCACACATATGAGAGTGTAATGTGATTGGATGTTAATATGAGAGTGTAATGTGATTGGATGTTCATATGAGAGAGTAATGTGATTGGATGTTAATATGAGAGAGTAATGTGATTGGTGGTTAATATGAGAGTGTAATGTGATTGGATGTTAATATGAGAGTGTAATGTGATTGGATGTTATTATGAGAGTGTAATGTGATTGGATGTTAATATGAGAGTGTAATGTGATTGGATGTTAATATGAGAGTGTAATGTGATTGGATGTTAATATGAGAGTGTAATGTGATTGAATGTTAATATGAGAGTGTAATGTGATTGGATGTTAATATGAGAGTGTAATGTGATTGAATGTTAATATGAGAGTGTAATGTGATTGGTGGTTAATATGAGAGTGTAATGTGATTGAATGTTAATATGAGAGTGTAATGTGATTGGTGGTTAATATGAGAGTGTAATGTGATTGAATGTTAATATGAGAGTGTAATGTGATTGGTGGTTAATATGAGAGTGTAATGTGATTGGATGTTCATATGAGAGAGTAATGTGATTGGATGTTAATATGAGAGTGTAATGTGATTGGATGTTAATATGAGAGAGTAATGTGATTGGATGTTAATATGAGAGTGTAATGTGATTGGTGGTTAATATGAGAGTGTAATGTGATTGGATGTTAATATGAGAGTGTAATGTGATTGGATGTTAATATGAGAGTGTAATGTGATTGGTGGTTAATATGAGAGTGTAATGTGATTGAATGTTAATATGAGAGTGTAATGTGATTGGTGGTTAATATGAGAGTGTGATGTGATTGGATTTTAATATGAGAGAGTAATGTGATTGGTGGTTAATATGAGAGTGTAATGTGATTGGTGGTTAATATGAGAGTGTAATGTGATTGGATGTTAATATGAGAGTGTAATGTGATTGGATGTTAATATGAGAGTGTAATGTGATTGGTGGTTAATATGAGAGTGTAATGTGATTGAATGTTAATATGAGAGTGTAATGTGATTGGTGGTTAATATGAGAGTGTGATGTGATTGGATGTTAATATGAGAGAGTAATGTGATTGGATGTTAATATGAGAGTGTAATGTGATTGGATGTTAATATGAGAGTGTAATGTGATTGGATGTTAATATGAGAGTGTAATGTGATTGGATGTTAATATGAGAGTGTAATGTGATTGGATGTTAATATAAGAGAGTAATGTGATTGGATGTTAATGAGAGTGTAATGTGATTGGATGTTAATATGAGAGTGTAATGTGATTGAATGTTAATATGAGAGTGTAATGTGATTGAATGTTAATATGAGAGTGTAATGTGATTGGATGTTAATATGAGAGTGTAATGTGATTGGATGTTAATATGAGAGTGTAATGTGATTGGATGTTAATATAAGAGAGTAATGTGATTGGATGTTAATGAGAGTGTAATGTGATTGGATGTTAATATGAGAGTGTAATGTGATTGAATGTTAATATGAGAGTGTAATGTGATTGAATGTTAATATGAGAGTGTAATGTGATTGGATGTTAATATGAGAGAGTAATGTGATTGGATGTTAATATGAGAGTGTAATGTGATTGGATGTTAATATGAGAGTGTAATGTGATTGGATGTTAATATGAGAGTGTAATGTGATTGGATGTTAATATGAGAGTGTAATGTGATTGGATGTTAATATGAGAGAGTAATGTGATTGGATGTTAATATGAGAGTGTAATGTGATTGGATGTTAATATGAGAGTGTAATGTGATTGGTGGTTAATATGAGAGAGTAATGTGATTGGTGGTTAATATGAGAGAGTAATGTGATTGGATGTTAATATGAGAGTGTAATGTGATTGGATGTTAATATGAGAGTGTAATGTGATTGGTGGTTAATATGAGAGTGTAATGTGATTGGATGTTAATATGAGAGTGTAATGTGATTGGATGTTAATATGAGAGTGTAATGTGATTGGTGGTTAATATGAGAGTGTAATGTGATTGGTGGTTAATATGAGAGAGTAATGTGATTGGATGTTAATATGAGAGTGTAATGTGATTGGATGTTAATATGAGAGTGTAATGTGATTGGATGTTAATATGAGAGTGTAATGTGATTGGTGGTTAATATGAGAGAGTAATGTGATTGGATGTTAATATGAGAGTGTAATGTGATTGGATGTTAATATGAGAGAGTAATGTGATTGGATGTTAATATGAGAGTGTAATGTGATTGGATGTTAATATGAGAGTGTAATGTGATTGGTGGTTAATATGAGAGAGTAATGTGATTGGTGGTTAATATGAGAGTGTAATGTGATTGGTGGTTAATATGAGAGTGTAATGTGATTGGTGGTTAATATGAGAGTGTAATGTGATTGGATGTTAATATGAGAGTGTAATGTGATTGGATGTTAATATGAGAGTGTAATGTGATTGGTGGTTAATATGAGAGTGTAATGTGATTGGTGGTTAATATGAGAGTGTAATGTGATTGGATGTTAATATGAGAGTGTAATGTGATTGGATGTTAATATGAGAGTGTAATGTGATTGGTGGTTAATATGAGAGTGTAATGTGATTGGTGGTTAATATGAGAGAGTAATGTGATTGGATGTTAATATGAGAGTGTAATGTGATTGGATGTTAATATGAGAGAGTAATGTGATTGGATGTTAATATGAGAGTGTAATGTGATTGGATGTTAATATGAGAGTGTAATGTGATTGGTGGTTAATATGAGAGAGTAATGTGATTGGTGGTTAATATGAGAGTGTAATGTGATTGGTGGTTAATATGAGAGAGTAATGTGATTGGTGGTTAATATGAGAGTGTAATGTGATTGGATGTTAATATGAGAGTGTAATGTGATTGGATGTTAATATGAGAGTGTAATGTGATTGGATGTTAATATGAGAGGCTCTTTAAAAAGTAGGACATCATTTGGAATCTGGAAGAATAAGTAAAGAAATCACACAACAAAAGACTGAAATGGCAAAGAAAAGTACTAAAGAGAAAGTTGGGATTAAGGACAAAGTTGCATTTGTTTCTTTTATTGCTGAAGTAGTGAACTGTTCTGCACAAACTGAAACCCAGACAGAAAGAATCAAAATGATAGTCAAAGCAGCAGAAAAGAGATCTAGAGATCAGAGGTATTTCAGTGGAATTGATTAATGATAAATTAAAGATGCAAACACACACAGCCGGGGTGTAGTGGTCCCGCTAAAGGTACTGCTGGGAAGCAAGTACGGGCAATCGAGAGCTCAAGAATTGTTATTTAAATACCTAAAAATACAGGAACGATAGATAGAATTTAGGTGTTATTTTATTTTATTTTCCTTTCTGTGGTCGCTCCACACTCCAGATCAGTAGGTGGCGGTAATGCACCTTTTTGTTGGTCTGCCAAACCGCCATAAAACACCACAACAAGTGAGTTCATTAATTATAAGAGAGCACAGGCAGTAGTGAGGAGAGACTGGAGAGGTTTTTGTAATAGAATAGGAGAAGATATTGAAATGAATGAAATTAGGAATATGATTAGGGAGATGGGAGGGATTCTGAGAAGTAGCACTATACCAGTATTAGTGAGTGATGGGAAAGTAGCAATAAAGCAGAGATGTTAGTAGAGACTTTCGTAAAGGTGCACAGTAGTGATAATCTATCAGAGAGTATGAGGAGGTATAGGGAACAGACAGTTAGGGAGAAGCCTCATATATATGAAAAGAAGAACTCATCAGGAAGTCTTCTAGACACTGAGTTTAATATGGGAATCAGGGAATCTGCCTGCAGAATGGAAGCACGGGGTGGTAGTGCCTTTAGCCAAACCAGGAAAAGACCACTCTCAACCAATGAACTATAGACCTATTGCGCTGACGTCTAATCTGTGTAAAGTTATGTTACGGATGGTTATGAATAGATTGACGTACGTAATTGAAAGCAGAAACGTCTTTTCGGCATGTCAGAGCGGATTTAGAAAAGGGAGAAGTACGATGGATGCAATATTGTGTTTGGAATCTGAAATTCGAAAGGTTTGAATGAATAAAGAAGTATGAGTGGGAGTGTTTTTCGACGTAGAAAACGCCTATGATATGCTGTGGAAAGAAGAGCTCCTGATGAAACTGGAAAGCTTGAAAATTGAAGGAAGGATGTTTAACTGGAATAAGAGTTTCTTATTTGGAAGAACGATTCAATAAGGGTAGGGACCGCGTTATCTCAGATCCTTCCAATGGAGAATGGAACTCCCCAGGGAAGTGTGAGCAGCCCTGTTGTTTTTGATCTAATGATTAATGATATTTATCATACTGTAGATAATGGAATATAAAGGTCATTATACGCTGATGATGGAGCAGTATGGAAGAGGGGACGAAATGTTCTATCTGTAGAAAATAAAATTCAAAAAGCAGTAAAGAAGGTGGAGAACTGGGCGAATAACTGGGGCTTTCGGTTTTCTGTTGCAAAAACGCAGGTGGTGTGCTTTTCTAGGAAGGAGAATATCCCAAGCTTGAATATTGAAATGTACGAGCATAAGTTGGAACAAGTCGAGGTAGAAAGGTTTTTAGGAATGTGTATTGATTCTAAATTAAACTTTAGAACACATATTCAGAAGCTGATAGAAAAATGTAGAAAAGGAATGAATGTATTGAGGTGCTTGTCAGGAGTAGAGTGGGGGGGGGGGAGGCAACGTGTCAGTCATTGAAAAGAATTTATTGTGCTGTGATCAGATCAAACATTTATTATGGCTGTTTTATATACGGTTCTGCGAGCAAAACTTTAGTTAAAAAGATTGAGGTAATTCATAATCAGACTTTGTGTATTTGCTGCGGTGCATTTAGATCATCCCTGATAGCCACATTACAGGTGGAAATGGGAGAATTGCCCCTAGACCTGTGCAGGCTTCAGCTGAGACTAAGGTACTGGTATGGTGTAAAGGGTCATCTGGAAAATCACCCAGTTAGATTGATTTTGAGGGAATGTTGGGAATATTAAGAAGCTTTGGTTGGACAGTAAGGAAGGAGGTGAAAAATCATGAAATTGCTCCTTCTGTTCCTCTACCAGCAATTGAAGTAACAGTTCAGCAGTACAATACACGAGAGTATTAGGATTCACTACAGGTATTTACGGACAGTTCTAAAGATCCAGAATCCAGCAGCAGTATTTATCCCTGCTCTTAAAACAAAGATTACAGACAGACTTTCAGATCAAGTGTCAGTTTTTGTCTCTGAACTTTTAGCTATCATACTAGCCCTACAGTGGATTAAAGAAGCCCAACCAGAAAGAACAGTGATTTGTAGTGACTCGATCACAGCCCTCACTAGCTTAAGAAGTGGAAAATCCAAATCAAGGCAAGACTTAATATTAGAAATCTTTTAGAGTCTGTTTAGAATAAGGCAGCTGAGGGTGGAGGTAAATTTCCTTTGGGTACCTGCTCATGTTGGTGTGGATGGAAATGAAACGGTGGACCTGCTAGCAAAGAAAGTGCTGAATCATTCACAGATAGACATCAGTGTAGCGTGGAGTAGAGCTGAATTCAAGGCAGTGATTTCATCTGAAGTATGTAAAAGGTGGCAGGAATTATGGAATAGTGAGACTAAAGGAAGACATCTCTTCCACATACAGGAGAAAGTTGGTAGTGAGAGGAAGAGACTGGGAAATAGAAGGAAGGATGTCGTCATCACAAGATTAAGAATCGCACATACTGCATTAAACCATAGTCTCTTTAGAATAGGAAAGCATAAATCAGGTGTATGTGAGAAGTGTGGGGGAACCGGAAACAGTGAGACACGTATTAGATAAATGTCCTGCATATGAAAGAGACAGATTTCAGTTAATTCAGGAATTAGGATGGATAGGAGTGGACAATAACTCTCTAATGGTACTGCTGGAAAGCAAATTCAGGCAATCGAGAGCTCAAGAATTGTTATTTAAATACCTACAAAATACAGAACGATAGATAGAATTTAGTTTTTGGGGTTTTTTGTTTTTTTATTTATATATTTTTTTATTTTACTATTGCACCTTTTCTGTGTTCGCTCCACACTCCAGATCAGTAGGTGGCGGTAATGCACCTTTTCGTTGGCCATAAAACACCACAACAACAACAACAACAACAAGTCTATACATGACGTTCACATATCCATGGCAATCAGTCACTCACTTGTGACGTCATCATCACTGGTACTGTAGCTTGAGTCGCATCCGCAGTCCCGCGCGTGATCCAACATTCAGTTCCGATGAGTTTTTTTTTTTTTTACAAAAAAGTCACGCAGTGTAAGTTGCATATGGATCCGAATTGTGTTGCACAATGTTTAGTAGCTCCGCCTGTAACTCTGCCTGTAACTCTGCCTGTAACTCTGCCCGCCTGTAACTCCGCCTGTAACTCTGCCTGTAGCTCCGCCTGTAACTCCGCCTGTAACTCCGCCTGTAACCCTGCCTGTAACTCTGCCTGTATCTCCGCCTGTAACTCTGCCTGTAACTCCGCCTGTAACTCCGCCTGTAACTCTGCCTGTAACTCTGCCTGTAACTCCGCCTGTAACTCCTCCCGCCTGTAACTCCGCCTGTAACTCTGCCTGTAGCTCCGCCTGTAACTCGTCTGTAACTCCGCCTGTAACTCTGCCTGTATCTCCGCCTGTAACACTGCCTGTAACTCTGCCTGTAACCCTGCCTGTATCTCCGCCTGTAAATCTGCCTGTATCTCCGCCTGTAACTCTGCCTGTATCTCCGCCTGTAACTCTGCCTGTAACTCTGCCTGTAACTCCGCCTGTAACCCTGCCTGTAGCTCTGCCTGTAACTCTGCCTGTAACCCTGCCTGTATCTCCGCCTGTAACTCCGCCTGTAACTCTGCCTGTAGCTCTGCCTGTAACTCCGCCTGTAACTCTGCCTGTAACTCCGCCTGTAACTCTGCCTGTAACGCCGCCTGTTGCTCTTGTTGAATAATGAGCAAGTTTTAAAGGATTATAAGGAAAAATAGCTGCTTGGACAATGAGCAGCTATGAGCCCACGGCTCATCCCCAGCCCACTGCTCATTATTCACTCATCCCCAGCCCACTGCTCATTATTCACTCATCCCCGGCCCACTGCTCATTATTCACTCATCCCCAGCCCACTGCTCATTATTCACTCATCCCCGGCCCACTGCTCATTATTCACTCATCCCCAGCCCACTGCTCATTATTCACTCATCCCCGGCCCACTGCTCATTATTCACTCATCCCCAGCCCACTGCTCATTATTCACTCATCCCCGGCCCACTGCTCATTATTCACTCACCCCCGGCCCACGGCTCATTATTCACTCATCCCCGGCCCACTGCTCATTATTCACTCACCCCCGGCCCACGGCTCATTATTCACTCATCCCCGGCCCACTGCTCATTATTCACTCATCCCCAGCCCACTGCTCATTATTCACTCATCCCCGGCCCACTGCTCATTATTCACTCACCCCCGGCCCACTGCTCATTATTCACTCATCCCCGGCCCACTGCTCATTATTCACTCATCCCCAGCCCACTGCTCATTATTCACTCATCCCCGGCCCACTGCTCATTATTCACTCATCCCTGGCCCACTGCTCATTATTCACTCATCCCCGGCCCACTGCTCATTATTCACTCATCCCCAGCCCACTGCTCATTATTCACTCATCCCCAGCCCACTGCTCATTATTCACTCATCCCCGGCCCACTGCTCATTATTCACTCATCCCCAGCCCACGGCTCGTTGTTCTCTCATCCCCAGTCACACGTACATCTTCCTTTCCGGACTCCACGCGCTCTCCACGGCTGAAACACACACACACACACAAACACACACACACACACACACACACACACACACACACAGCAGTCTATAGAATCCTGATGAACGAGAGAGAGAGATATCTGTGGTATCCGTGGCACGGGTGGAAAAATATAATCCGGTATGCGCTTTGGAAAGAATGTTCTGGAATTATATCCCGGAATATATTTTTATAGTGCGTTCGCCCGTGGACCTCGTACCACGGACCTCTCTCTCTCGTTCGTCGGGATTCTATAGACTGCCGTGTGTGTGTGTGTGTGTGTGTGTGTGTGTGTGTGTGTGTGTGTGTGTGTGTGTGTGTGTGTGTGTGTGTTAAACTCTCCGTGTTTTCAATAAACTCAAGGCGAACTGTGCTTCGCTCATTACGCTTCATAACAGTTATATACAGTATTATTGATGTACCTGTATTATTTAGTATTAATGCTGCTAAAAACAGGAAAAGAATTGTTAATAAATGGGTATCGGTGGAGGTTTTGACCGATTTTAAGGAACGGATTAAAGTCGATAAGCGGGGGACCACTGTATATGTATATATAGTATTTTTTTATGTGGAATGTGCCGTGTTCAGGTGCAGTGATATTTAGACAGGGGGCGCCAGAGACAATAAACATCCTCATCAAACAGCAGCTTCCATCTCATCTGTCTGTCTCTTTGTCAGTGTTGGGCAACGTTACTTTTAAAAGTAACGCATTACAATATTGAGTTTCTCCCCAAAAAAGTAAATCATTACGTTACTGTTAGTGTTAAAACTGTTTTTCACACTGTTTCACACACATTCCTTGTCTGTTTAGTGTCTATAGGATATTTAGGATGTTAGTCTGTAAGGGAAACAGAGAGTCGTATCTGGGCTCATAAATCTCTGACTGGTATATCCTCTTGTCTAAACAGCTTTCTACCCAGTGTGTGTGTGTGTGTGTGTGTGTGTGTGTGTGTGTGTGTGTGTGTGTGTGTGTGTGTGTGTGTGTGTGTGTGTGTGTGTGTGTGGACTGTATCATCCTGTGTATAAAAACGTGTCTGCCACCTGCAATAAACGAAGAGAAACATTTTGCTACATTCTGTGTGCGATGTGATTCTTCCCTGATCAGAAAAGACATGACGGGTCTCGCAGGTCGTTTGGAAAACTTCTCCAGTCATTTCGTTTTGAGCATGATAAAAATCTAACAGTTTTGGTGTCAGAAGCGAGATACTTTCCGACAATATCCAGAGGGAGATTGCATCCACGCATCAAGGTGAGTTTAATGTATTCCCTTGTTTGCGGTGATTGTCCCGTTTGCCAGCTAATAGGGCTGCATGTGTGTTCGTGTCTTGGTTATGCATTAATTGTCAAATTAATGATAATTTCCTTTGGTGGGATGATTTCGTCGCGAGATGGTTTCCTTCACCTTAGATGTAAGATGCAAGATTAGAAGACGTTTTTTACGGTCTGTCTAATATAGTTGATATTGTCTGACGTATCCAAAAGAATCCACGATAATTTTATATGCCCGAAAAAAATAAAAAAAATAAAATAAAATAAAAAAGTCAGAGAATAGAGAAAAGAAACGAAAGAAAAACGGACATTTTGAAAAGACTGAAATTTTTTTCAAAAGACTTCAATCTTGTTTTGGCTTTAAAGTCTTTTTTTCCTAACTTACAAAATTTGTGATTCATTTGGAGAGACTGGATTGCTCATTTTGTTTGAAGACTGCGATTTCCCTGGTGTCTTGTGTTGTGTGTATTGTCTGAGTGTTAAGTGTTGTGTGTCTGTTCTTTGTTCTGTGTTAAGAAGATGGGTCATAACATTTCTCGCCCATTGCCGGAAGAAAACCCCAAAGATTGGATGTATAGGAATAGTGCCGGTTACTGGACTAATCCTTATTTAGGTAATTTAGCAGGATGGAGTGAATGCATGTCGCAGGTAGATAATTTTCCTAGACATGGGTCATTCAAGACCCGCGATATGGAGAATGCGTATTCTATGGTGAACGGTGGATGGGGCGATCCGAATTGGGACTACACTTATATGCGTGAGTCCTATGATAAATGGGTAAATATGAAGAAGTACTGGGTCAAAGGTCCAGAAAGAGTCAATGCTTCTAAATGCTCTTTGAATAAGAAACAATCGCCTCCACCATACAATTCGACACTGTCTACTAGTCCTGGTCTTTATCCTGTGCTACCTGTTGATACATCTTTACAGCCCGTTTTTGCATTTGTACGAGAGCGAAATGAAGTACATGTTAAACCAGCGAAAGCTAGTGATATTGATGCTATATGTAGGAGTCTTCCTATTCCAACTAACCCCACGAAATATGTACAGATCTTAAAAAGCCACACTCGGTATGCACAGTTAACGGGCCCTGATTTTAGAACTATTCTTTTGCGTACATTGGGAGATGATGTTACAGAGGAGTTGATCATAGAAAAATGTCCGACCCTCGCGCGAGGTAATGATGCCATTACAGGTGAGGGCACGGCCGCGAACTGTCACCAGATTTTTTGGGAAAATGATGCCAATTTCACATGCAGCTAACACTAGGCAGGGTTTTAAAGAAACGCCGTCTGCCTTTGTGGTGCGTTTTAAAGCAGCATGGGAGAATGATTCTAAACTGCCAACTGATGATACACACAATGTGTTGTTTATAAATACTTGTTTGAATAACATGAAAGCTTCTCAAGCTCAAATGATTCGCATCACGACAGACAGATTACTCGAGAAGTCGGTAGATCAGTTCTGTGCTAGAATTAGAGATTTAGATGCTGCTGGAGGTTTTCAGTCCGCTTCTGGTTCAGTTAAGTCTGAACCCACTATGTTCTTTGCTGCAACAGGAAGTGGTGCATTCCAGCCACAGTACAAAACTCAAGGAGGAGGTTTCAGGAAAAAGGGGAGGTGCAATTATTGTGGGAAGCTTGGTCATTGGTTTAGAACTTGTAGAAAGAGAATGGGAGATGAGAAAAGGGGCGTAGCCACTCAGCGAGTAGAGAATGCAGATCAGCATGCAGTTGTGCAGAGGCCCACACAGCAGCAATATCCTACTCAATGGACCTCTGCATAGGGCAGCCTACAGAGCGATGAACCCCATGATTTTTCAATGATAACGTTATCCTACAGTAATCACCCTTCAACTTTGCCTAATATCACGTTGCGCATAGACAATAAAGACTATTGTTTTCTTGTTGATACTGGCGCTACATGTTCTTCAATTGCTGGGGGTGAATATTCTGGTCCCATTTAAGGAAAAAGTATCCGCTCCGTGGGAATAGATAGAGTTCCAATTTCATGTCCTGTAACTCACCTTTTGCCTGTGGTGACACCGACTGGTACAAATTTATATCATAGCTTTACAATAATTCCAAACTCGCCTTTAAACATTTTAGGAGGAGATATGATGCATAAAATGGGAATGGAAATTCTGTTTTTTTAAACCAATGTCTCACTGTCTTTTCCTTCTGTCCTCATGCTCTCAACTGAGCCACAGCCACATCCGGAAGATTTCTTCCATGGTAGTACAGAAGTCGTGCCTGATGAACCAAATTGAGGTGAAGTTAACCCTAAATTATGGGCCTCTCACCAAGACGAGGCAGGTTTAATCCAGGTAAAACCGTATCATGCACTCATTAAAAACACACCATCCGATTTTTGTTAAACAATATCCATTGTTGAAAGAGAAGAATGTTGGCATTGCTCCAGTTATTGACAATTTATTGTCACAAGGTGTTTTGATCGAGACACATTCACCGCATAACACACCGATTAATCCTGTCTTAAAGGCAGATAAAAAATGCTGGAGGCTAACACAAGCTTTACGTGAGATTAATAAATTAGTTATTCCATTAGCTCCTTTGGTGCCCGATGTAGCTACCATTGTTAACTCCATATCAGCGACTCATGGATTTTTTTACTGTGATTGATCTTTGTTCTGCTTTTTTCAGTGTCCCTTTGGCCTCAGAGACGCAGCCGCTTTTCGCTTTTACCTATAGGGGACGTCAATTCACCTGGACACGTCTTCCTCAGGGCTTTGTTGACTCGCCAGCCGTATTCTCCGCTGTAGTGCACTGAACTTTGGCTGATATACACCTGCCAGAAACAATCTGCATTCTTCAATACGCAGATGACATCCTTGTCACAGGACTGACTGAGCAGGACTGCCACAAAGCATCAGTGATTGTCTGCAATGTCCTGGCTCAGGCTGGATTTAAGGCTTCACACCAGAAACTACAGTGGGTGAAGAGAAAGGTCTCATATCTGGGCCATGTGATTTCAGAAGGCCAACGTAAGATATCGCAGGACCGAGTACAGCTCGTGACTAGGTTTTCAAGACCTCTGACTGTGAAACAGATGCAGAGCTTCTTGGGACTGGTGAACTACTGCCGAGCATGGATCCCTGACTGCGCACAGCATGATAAGGTTTTGCGTAGTGCTATTGATCACAAAGCTCCTCCATCACATCTCATTCTGTGGTCTCATGAAATGACTGACAGTTTCGCTGCCCTCAAGAAGGCTATACAGTCTGCTCCAGCTCTAGGTCTTCCGAGTTATGCTAAGCCTTTTCACCTCTATGTGCACGAACGTGGTGGTACGGCTGCGGGGATCCTAGCCCAGGAACACGGTGACAGATATCGCCCTGTTGCGTATCTTTCCAAATCTTTAGACAATATAGCACAAGGGTTGCCTTCGTGCTTGCGTGCAGTGGCTGCTGCGGCTCTGATGGTCCGGGATGCTGAGAAAACGGTGCTGTCACATCCTTTAATACTGTACACCTCAAATCAGGTAACAGCTAATTTATACAACCTCAACACACAACATCAGCACAACGTAGATCTGGTTATGAGACCACACTCTTGGCAACGGAAAACTTAACTATTAAGCCTCTTCTCAGCCTCATTCAGCTGTAGTAGCTCTGCGTGATCTGCTAGACGATATTGACGTGGATGGTTTTGACGAGGCACATGATTGCCTTAAACACATTGAACGTGAGACCTCTTGTAGGCACGATCTCTTAGATACGGCCCTGGAAGAGGGGGATTGCTTATATGTAGATGGTTCATGTTCAAGACCCTCTGATGGTGTGTATTTATGTGGATATGCGGTTGTAAGATTACCTGATGTAACAGTTGAAGCTAAATCATTACCATACACATCAGCACAAGCTGCAGAATTGGTGGCACTTACAAGAGCATGTCAGTTGTCTGAAGGTAAAGTAGTGATTATATACACTGATTCTATGTATGCTTATGGTGTTGTGCATGATTTTGCCGAAACATGGAAGCAAAGAGACTTTAAAACAGCTGATGGAAAGCCCAGAGCACATTTTAATCTCATAGACGACCTTTTAAACGCTGTTCAACTCCCTGCCAAAGGGGCCATAGTGAAGGTTAAAGGACATGCCGTAGGTGATTCAGAGGAAATTCAGGGAAACACATTAGCGGATAAAGTAGCTAAGGAAGCAGCTAAACAACAAGTAGATTTGGACACATACAAATCCTGAGATCTCGATGATGTCACATATCTCCAATATACCAGACATTGACCTAAAAATACTTCAGAGTCAGCCTACTGAGGAGGACATCAAGTATTGGGCTTCTAAACAATGTAAATCAGATTCTGCTGGTATCATTAGAGATGTAGATGGTAAAATTGCTCTGCCAAAACTAGCTTTAATAGTGTTGGTGAAGCATTACCATGGGATGTCACACATTAGCATAGCTAAAGTCATACAGGCTATAAATGCATTATACTGTGTTGCTGATGTAGCTAAAACAACCAAGCTAGTGTTGGATTCATGTTTGATTTGCGCCAAAACTAACGTACATCGACCTGTACAACATACTGCGCTAACTTTTCCTGAAGCCCCTTTCCAACACCTACAG
>NC_139596.1:50000-65000 GCF_946808225.1 Silurus aristotelis | reverse complement strand
GTGTGTGTGTATGTGTGGCAGGTCCAGCTGAAGTGGGCAGTGGTGATCAGGATCTCTACACTGATGATGCAGGATTTGGTGTTGACTCTGATTATGATGTCATTGTAGAAGAGGTGTGTGTGTGTGTGTGTGTGTGTGTGTGTGTGTGTGTGTGTGTGTGTGTGTGTGTGAGAGAGAGAGATTTATAGAAATCAGACTCACTGTTTTTACAGTAACTACAGTAATGTGGATTATTTTATTTAGTGCTGAATCACATTCTGCTGCACATTCAAACACTTTGACACTTTTTCAGTAAGGTGATGTTTCTTATTTGCATTTTAACAGCTGCCGCCATTTCCAGCCATGAAGAACCTGCACTCTCACCTGCGACCACCAAGCGGCGCTTCTGCTAACGGACACGAGATTTACAGGAAGACAATATTTTACAACTGTCCTCTCACACACACCTGATAACACACTTGTCCTCAAACACACACCTGTCCTCAAACACACCCCTGATAACACACCTGTCCTCTCACACACACCTGATAACACACCTGTCCTCAAACACACACCTGTCCTCAAACACACTCCTGATAACACACCTGTTCTCAAACACACACCTGTCCTCTCACACACACCTGATAACACACCTGTCCTCAAACACACACCTGATAACACACCTACCTACCTATCCACATCTAAATCAACCCTTCCTACTTCCAGTCCTTTAATCACTGCCTGGAAAGGGGTGGAGCCTCGTGTATACAACGTGTCATGTGATGAGACTGTTTGTCCCCCAAACAATTTCTGTAGTTACGACTACAACATTAGAGGATCGCAGTGTCACTGCAACCTTGGTCACCATGGAGATCTCTGCTCTCAAGGTGACATGCTATCATGCTAATGAAATAACATGCTAGTAGTCAGAGATGTATAGTAAGGAAGTAGAACTACTTCACTACTGTACTTAAGTACTAAAAGGCAGTATCTGTACTCTACTGGAGTATTGTTTTTTTCTCCTACTTCCACGTTTACTTCAGTACATATATTCGATGAGTTTAATACTTTTACCCCGATAGATTTTTTATGTTCTGCATCTTTACTCGTTACAATTATAAAAATGTTACGAATCATTCCAAACCCACATTATTGTCAGGAATCCACCTGCCACGCCCCCTTTGGTGGCTGTCATTGCCTCAGCTTTCTCTAAAGCTCCGGGCTTCAATTATTGAACCCCCCCCCATCCGAGGGGTGTCCCATCCCGAAAAAAATTTATTAGTCAGGTGTGCGGTTCATCTCACCTTCTCTACACACACACACACACACGAGTCAGGTGTGCGGTTCATCTCACCTTCTCTACACACACACACACACACACACACGAGTCAGGTGTGCGGTTCATCTCACCTTCTCTACACACACACACACACGAGTCAGGTGTGCGGTTCATCTCACCTTCTCTACACACACACACACACACACACACGAGTCAGGTGTGCGGTTCATCTCACCTTCTCTACACACACACACACACGAGTCAGGTGTGCGGTTCATCTCACCTTCTCTACACACACACACACGAGTCAGGTGTGCGGTTCATCTCACCTTCTCTACACACACACACGAGTCAGGTGTGCGGTTCATCTCACCTTCTCTACACACACACACACGAGTCAGGTGTGCGGTTCATCTCACCTTCTCTACACACACACACACGAGTCAGGTGTGCGGTTCATCTCACCTTCTCTACACACACACACGAGTCAGGTGTGCGGTTCATCTCACCTTCTCTACACACACACACACGAGTCAGGTGTGCGGTTCATCTCACCTTCTCTACACACACACACACGAGTCAGGTGTGCGGTTCATCTCACCTTCTCTACACACACACACGAGTCAGGTGTGCGGTTCATCTCACCTTCTCTACACACACACACACGAGTCAGGTGTGCGGTTCATCTCACCTTCTCTACACACACACACACGAGTCAGGTGTGCGGTTCATCTCACCTTCTCTACACACACACACGAGTCAGGTGTGTGGCTGCGGCTTAATTAAAAAAATCTAAATCAAATCAAATTTTATTTGTCACATGCACAAATGTCAGTCGTGTAAAAGCATTTCACTGCATGTCGTACTCTGTATGTTTTACAGAGTACGACATGCAGTGAAATGCTTTTACACGACTGACCGGCATGAGGGGGGAGGGTGGGGAGAAGAAATAAAACGAGGGAAAAGAAGGCAGATAAATAAAACCAATAAACTATGTAAAATATAAAATATATAAAGATAAAGATATACATATATGTAAAAAAAAATTGGAGAATTGTATATACAGGTTGCTTATGATACAGGTTGCTTATGATACAGGTTGCTTATGATACAGGGTATGCTTATGATACAGGTTGCTTATGATACAGGTTGCTTATGATACAGGTTGCTTATGATACAGGGTATGCTTATGATACAGGTTGCTTATGATACAGGTTGCTTATGATACAGGTTGCTTATGATACAGGGTATGCTTATGATACAGGTTGCTTATGATACAGGTTGCTTATGATACAGGTTGCTTATGATACAGGGTATGCTTATGATACAGGTTGCTTATGATACAGGGTATGCTTATGATACAGGTTGCTTATGATACAGGTTGCTTATGATACAGGGTATGCTTATGATACAGGTTGCTTATGATACAGGTTGCTTATGATACAGGTTGTTTATGATACAGGGTATGCTTATGATACAGGTTGCTTATGATACAGGGTATGCTTATGATACAGGGTATGCTTATGATACAGGTTGCTTATGATACAGGTTGCTTATGATACAGGGTATGCTTATGATACAGGTTGCTTATGATACAGGTTGCTTATGATACAGGGTATGCTTATGATACAGGTTGCTTATGATACAGGTTGCTTATGATACAGGGTATGCTTATGATACAGGGTATGCTTATGATACAGGTTGCTTATGATACAGGGTATGCTTATGATACAGGTTGCTTATGATACAGGTTGCTTATGATACAGGGTATGCTTATGATACAGGTTGCTTATGATACAGGGTATGCTTATGATACAGGGTATGCTTATGATACAGGTTGCTTATGATACAGGGTATGCTTATGATACAGGGTATGCTTATGATACAGGTTGCTTATGATACAGGTTGCTTATGATACAGGGTATGTTAATGATACAGGTTGCTTATGATACAGGTTGCTTATGATACAGGGTATGCTTATGATACAGGTTGCTTATGATACAGGTTGCTTATGATACAGGTTGCTTATGATACAGGGTATGTTAATGATACAGGTTGCTTATGATACAGGGTATGCTTATGATACAGGTTGCTTATGATACAGGTTGCTTATGATACAGGGTATGCTTATGATACAGGGTATGCTTATGATACAGGGTATGCTTATGATACAGGTTGCTTATGATACAGGGTATGCTTATGATACAGGTTGCTTATGATACAGGTTGCTTATGATACAGGGTATGCTTATGATACAGGTTGCTTATGATACAGGGTATGCTTATGATACAGGGTATGCTTATGATACAGGTTGCTTATGATACAGGGTATGCTTATGATACAGGGTATGCTTATGATACAGGTTGCTTATGATACAGGTTGCTTATGATACAGGGTATGTTAATGATACAGGTTGCTTATGATACAGGTTGCTTATGATACAGGGTATGCTTATGATACAGGTTGCTTATGATACAGGTTGCTTATGATACAGGTTGCTTATGATACAGGGTATGTTAATGATACAGGTTGCTTATGATACAGGTTGCTTATGATACAGGGTATGCTTATGATACAGGTTGCTTATGATACAGGGTATGCTTATGATACAGGTTGCTTATGATACAGGTTGCTTATGATACAGGTTGCTTATGATACAGGGTATGCTTATGATACAGGTTGCTTATGATACAGGGTATGCTTATGATACAGGTTGCTTATGATACAGGTTGCTTATGATACAGGTTGCTTATGATACAGGGTATGCTTATGATACAGGTTGCTTATGATACAGGGTATGCTTATGATACAGGTTGCTTATGATACAGGTTGCTTATGATACAGGTTGCTTATGATACAGGGTATGTTAATGATACAGGTTGCTTATGATACAGGTTGCTTATGATACAGGGTATGCTTATGATACAGGTTGCTTATGATACAGGTTGCTTATGATACAGGTTGCTTATGATACAGGTTGCTTATGATACAGGTTGCTTATGATACAGGGTATGCTTATGATACAGGTTGCTTATGATACAGGTTGCTTATGATACAGGGTATGCTTATGATACAGGTTGCTTATGATACAGGTTGCTTATGATACAGGTTGCTTATGATACAGGTTGCTTATGATACAGGGTATGCTTATGATACAGGTTGCTTATGATACAGGTTGCTTATGATACAGGGTATGCTTATGATACAGGTTGCTTATGATACAGGTTGCTTATGATACAGGGTATGCTTATGATACAGGTTGCTTATGATACAGGGTATGCTTATGATACAGGTTGCTTATGATACAGGGTATGCTTATGATACAGGTTGCTTATGATACAGGGTATGCTTATGATACAGGTTGCTTATGATACAGGGTATGCTTATGATACAGGGTATGCTTATGATACAGGTTGCTTATGATACAGGGTATGCTTATGATACAGGTTGCTTATGATACAGGTTGCTTATGATACAGGGTATGCTTATGATACAGGTTGCTTATGATACAGGTTGCTTATGATACAGGGTATGCTTATGATACAGGTTGCTTATGATACAGGGTATGCTTATGATACAGGTTGCTTATGATACAGGGTATGCTTATGATACAGGTTGCTTATGATACAGGGTATGCTTATGATACAGGTTGCTTATGATACAGGGTATGCTTATGATACAGGTTGCTTATGATACAGGTTGCTTATGATACAGGGTATGCTTATGATACAGGTTGCTTATGATACAGGGTATGCTTATGATACAGGTTGCTTATGATACAGGTTGCTTATGACACAGGTTGCTTATGATACAGGTTGCTTATGATACAGGTTGCTTATGATACAGGGTATGCTTATGATACAGGTTGCTTATGATACAGGGTATGCTTATGATACAGGTTGCTTATGATACAGGGTATGCTTATGATACAGGTTGCTTATGATACAGGGTATGCTTATGATACAGGGTATGCTTATGATACAGGTTGCTTATGATACAGGGTATGCTTATGATACAGGGTATGCTTATGATACAGGTTGCTTATGATACAGGGTATGCTTATGATACAGGGTATGCTTATGATACAGGTTGCTTATGATACAGGTTGCTTATGATACAGGTTGCTTATGATACAGGGTATGCAGGTGTATGCTTATGTACAGTAAACAGTAATGTGATTGTCTTTAAAGTGAATGTCTGCGGTGTGGTATAAAGTGAACTGTGCCGTGCGAGTCCTGAGTTAAAGTGACTGTCCAGGGTTTAAAGTGTTATAGTGTGAGAGAAAAAAAAAAGAAAAAGAACAATATTTGCAAATTTAATGTTCAACTCCATTAAGTAGGGGATTTTATTCACTTTAAATAAAGCGATTCTCTTTAATGTAGTTGATTCAGACTCATTCATAAATTAGTTGCGGCTAAAATGCTGATTACTGAATGTAATTTTCCATGAATCTGTTATATTAGTGATTAAAATATCACTTATCTAGTGAACGTTAGCTTGTTTACAATAGCGTGTAGCATAGTGCACTGCAGCTAACACTGCAACTAATGTACTAGTGCACTGACACTAACACACCAAAGCCGTTTCCCATGCAGTGTTTTATTTGGGACGGCTTGGTATAATGTTAACTCAACATTAACGGCCACAATTAGCATATTGTTTACTTTAGCACGACGTTTCACCCGTGAATGCTCAGCACCGCGCTTCCTCTCATGCACCTCAGGATCACATATTCACCAACTGCCTTTCACCAGTTCAGGACATTAGTGGGAAGGGGAAAACTTGTTCTGTTTGTTTACAAAAAGTGAAGCTCTGTGTTTTTAGGTCTTCTAGTCACTTTTGTTTTTACATAAGAAATACCTGAATGTGGCCTACTGGCCTTTCAGATCTTTTAGTTGCGCTAACAAGTTGAGGATGAAAAGAAAATGTGCAAGTTCCAAAAAATGACTGCTTGATGCACATTAGTTTAAGAAGGGAATCAGCTGTGGAGAAAAAAGTCACAATTTAGGTTTTCTTTTCATAACGTTGTTTCAAACCTGTTTGACACAAGATATTTAAAACAAACAAAACAATATGATGTCTTTTGACTGCTTTCTTCAATAACTACGTAACACAATACTTGTACTTTTACTTTCAGTATTTAAGAAGTACATTTTAAAATAAACTACTTGCAATACTTAAGTACAAAAAATGTTGAATACTTTAGTACTTCCACTTAAGTATGGTGCTTAAAGAAAACTTCAACTTCTACTCAAGTCCCTTTTTTTATAGAGCACTTGTACTTTTACTCAAGTCTGAGTCTCTCGTACTTTATACATCTCTGCTAGTAATACTTATGTGTGAGTGTGTGTTTATATACATGGTGTTTGAGACTGCCGTGTGTTTTCTACATAGGTTTGTTGATCAGGTATCCAAGGTTTTATGGATTTTCTTACATGACATTTGAACCCCTAAAGAACTCATACCAGATCTTCCACATCACTCTGGAGTTGAAGGTCAGACTCTTTAACCTGCACATTCTCAATCTTTCTTTTTTAATGTCCACAGCTAGTAAAATCATGGTAATAATAAAAAAGCAACCTGTGCACATGTGTCTCAGGCGGACTCTGAGGATGGGCTGTTGTTGTACTGTGGAGAAAATGAAGATGGTCGAGGAGATTTCATGTCTCTTGCTCTTATTCAGAGGAGACTTCACTACAGGTCAGTTCTGGTACAGATCACCTTCACATCTTGTTCACATCTTACAGCCTCTACCAACTCCACTACCCCCTCAACAACTCCACTACCAGATCAACAACTCCACTACCCCCTCAACAACTCCACTACCACCTCAAGAACTCCACTACCCCCTCAACAACTCCACTACCCCCTCAACAACTCCACTACCCCCTCAACAACTCCACTACCCCCTCAACAACTCCACTACCACCTCAACAACTCCACTACCCCTCCACAACTCCACTACCCCTCCACAACTCCACTACCACCTCAACAACTCCACTACCCCTCCACAACTCCACTACCCCTCCACAACTCCACTACCCCCTCAACAACTCCACTACCCCTCAACAACTCCACTACCACCTCCACAACTCCACTACCCCCTCAACAACTCAAAAAACCTTTACAACATCAACACGCCACTATCCCCTTAACACTCCTTTACTGCCTCCACATCTCCACTACTTCCTTTACAATTGCACTCCCCCTCAACACTCCTCCACCACATCAACACTCCACTACCTCATCAACACTCCACTAACACATCAAACTCCACAACTCCCTCAACACTCCTCTACTACATCTACACTCCACTAGTCAAGTCAAGTCAAGTTTATTTGTATAGCGCTTTTCACAACAGACATTGTCTCAAAGCAGCTTTACAGAAATCAACAGTGAAGGTGAAGGTGTGTGTTTATCTCTGATGAGCAGCCGTGGTGACTGTGACAAGGAAAAACTCCCTTTAGTTAAAAACCTTGAGAGGAACCAGACTCAAAGGGGGAACCTCATCCTCATTTGGGTGACATCAAGAGTGTGATCATAAATCTTTCAACAATACAGAACACTGGAGAGTGAGAACTAACATGAGCACTGGAGTATAAGATTAAAAGTAAATGTTCTTTCTACAGTCTTTGGTATGAAAGTAGGAGCTACTGAGCTCAACATTTGTGATCATCATAGATCCAGCATCAGCTTCTCCATGCCAGGGCCTACTCCCTTTACAATTCCACTCCCCCTCAACACTCCTCCACTCCCTCAACACTCCTCCACTACATCAACACTTCTCCACTCCCTCAACACTCCTCCACTCCCGCAACACTCCTCTACTACATCAACACTCCTCCACTCCCTCAACACTTCCCCACTCCCTCAACACTCCTCTACTACATCAACACTCCTCTACTCCCTCAACACTCCTCCACTCCCTTAACACTCCTCCACTCCCTCAACACTCCTCCACTCCCTCAACACTCATCTACTACATCAACACTCCTCCACTTCCTCAAAACTCCTCTACTACATCAACACTCCTCCACTCCCTCAACACTTCTCCAGTCCCTCAACACTCTTCTACTTCATCAACACTCCTCTACTACATCAACACTCCTCCACTACATCAACGCTACTCCACTCCCTCAACACTCCTCCACTCCCTCAACACTCCTCCACTCCCTCAACACTTCTCTACTACATCAACACTCCTCTACTACATCAACACTCCTCCACTCCCTCAACACTCCTCTCCTACATCAACACTCCTCTACTACATCAACACTCCTCTACTACATCAACACTCCTCCACTCCCTCAACACTTCTCTACTACATCAACACTCCTCCACTCCCTTAACACTCCTCTACTACATCAACACTCCTCCACTCCCTCAACACTCCCCTACTACATCAACACTCCTCCACTCCCTCAACACTCCTCTACTACATCAACACTCCTCCACTCCCTCAACACTCCTCTACTACATCAACACTCCTCCACTCCCTCAACATTCCTCCACTCCCTCAACACACCTCCACTCCCTCAACACTCATCTACTACATCTACACTCCTCCACTTCCTCAACACTCCTCCACTCCCTCAACAGTCCTCCACTCCCTTAACAGTCCTCTACTACATCAACACTCCTCTACTACATCAACACTCCTCCACTCCCTCAACACTCATCTACTACATCAACACTCATCTACTACATCAACACTCATCTACTACATCAACACTCCTCCACTCCCTCAACACTCCTCCACTCCCTCAACAGTCCTCTACTACATCAACACTCCTCCACTCCCTCAACACTCCTCTACTACATCAACACTCCTCCACTCCCTCAACACTTCCCCACTCCCTCAACACTCCTCTACTACATCAACACTCCTCCACTCCCTCAACACTCATCTACTACATCAACACTCATCTACTACATCAACACTCATCTACTACATCAACACTCCTCCACTCCCTCAACACTCCTCCACTCCCTCAACAGTCCTCTACTACATCAACACTCCTCCACTCCCTCAACACTCCTCTACTACATCAACACTCCTCCACTCCCTCAACACTCCTCCACTTCCTTAACACCCCTCTACTACATCAACACTCCTCCACTCCCTCAACACTCCTCTACTACATCAACACTCCTCTACTGCATCAACACTCCTCCACTCCCTCAACACTCCTCTACTACATCAACACTCCTCTACTACATCAACACTCCTCTACTGCATCAACACTCCTCCACTCCCTCACAACTCCTCTACTACATCAACACTCCTCCACTCCCTCAACACTCCTCTACTACATCAACAGTCCTCCACTCCCTCACAACTTCTCTACTACATTAACACTCCTTCACTCCCTCAACACTCCTCCACTCCCTCAACACTCATCTACTACATCAACACTCCCCTACTACATCAACACTCCTCCACTCCCTTAACACTCCTCTACTACATCAACACTCCTCCACTCCCTCAACACTCCCCTACTACATCAACACTCCTCCACTCCCTCAACACTCCTCTACTACATCAACACTCCTCCACTCCCTCAACACTCCTCTACTACATCAACACTCCTCCACTCCCTCAACATTCCTCCACTCCCTCAACACACCTCCACTCCCTCAACACTCATCTACTACATCAACACTCCTCCACTCCCTCAACACTCCTCCACTCCCTCAACAGTCCTCCACTCCCTCAACAGTTCTCTACTACATCAACACTGCTCTACTACATCAACACTCCTCCACTCCCTCAACACTCCCCTACTACATCAACACTCCTCCACTCCCTTAACACTCCTCTACTACATCAACACTCCTCCACTCCCTCAACACTTCTCTACTACATCAACACTCCTCTACTACATCAACACTTCTCTACTACATCAACAGTCCTCCACTCCCTCAACAGTCCTCCACTCACTCAACACTCCTCCACTCCCTCAACACTCCTCTACTACATCAACACTCCTCTACTGCATCAACACTCCTTCACTCCCTCACAACTCCTCTACTACATCAACACTCCTCCACTCCCTCAACACTCCTCTACTACATCAACACTCCTCCACTCCCTCAACACTCCTCCACTCCCTCAACACTCCTCTACTACATCAACACTCCTCTACTACATCAACACTCCTCCACTCCCTCACAACTTCTCTACTACATTAACACTCCTTCACTCCCTCAACACTCCTCTACTACATCAACACTCCTCCACTCCCTCAACACTCCTCTACTACATCAACACTCCTCCACTCCCTCAACACTCCTCTACATCATCAACACTCCTCTACTACATCAACACTCCTCCACTCCCTCAACACTCCTCTACTACATCAACACTCCTCCACTCCGTCAACACTCCTCCACTCCCTCAACACTCCTCTACTACATCAACACTCCTCCACTCCCTCAACACTCCTCTACATCATCAACACTCCTCTACTACATCAACACTCCTCCACTCCCTCAACACTCCTCTACTACATCAACACTCCTTTACTACATTAACACTCCTCCACTCCCTCAACACTCCTCTACTACATCAACACTCCTCCACTCCCTCAACACTCCTCCACTCCCTCAACACTCCTTTACTACATCAACACTCCTCCACTCCCTCAACACTGGTCCACTTCCTCAACACTCCTCTACTACATCAACACTCCTCCACTCCCTCAACACTCTGAGCAACTCCTCTACCAACAACAACCACTCTAAATAAAAATAATCAGAGATGGCACACATCCTCCACACATGCATCACTCAGTAGAAGTGCAGATACTGATGACTTAAAGATTCTGGTAAAAGCTGAAGTTCTGACTGCACTTTTTCACTCAAGTGAAAGTAAAGAAGTTTGTGTTTTGACGTGTTCTTCAGTAAAACTAGTGATTATTACGACCTGTTTTAGTGTCACGCTGGAACTGAACCTCATGTCATATTAATATTAGAGCTGTCAATCAAATATAATATTTAATCACGATTAATCACACGTGTTTTTGTTATAAATGTGCCATAAATTAATACTTTTTAATTGTTTAATACTTTAATCAACATGTGAATGGAGAAATATTGATGCTTTATGCAAATGTATGTTTATTAGTGAAATCAAACTCAACCTAGAGCATGAAGACTAAATATTCTTGTAAATTCAATTATGGTGTTTAAAGTAAATCATCAGGACACCAAACTGGACTTTTGCTATGTTTCCACACGGACGGTAATTGAAGTGATACAGGAGAAACTGTACCTGTTCTAAATTTCATACGGACTGTGACTGTGGTTTATGTTAAAGACATTTCGAGTTTTCTATTCATATATTTATTAAGACTTTAAGTCAAATATTCACTGAGATTCACGTTGTTTTGTTGATGTGTTTGTGAAGAGAGATGACAGTGAGGGCAGAGAGCGCCCCCTGTCTGTTTTCTATATTTTACAAAAGCACAATGTTTTTTTGCTTTTATGAGTATATACAAATAAATAAAAGTAGACCCTTTACAGATTAGAATGATTTTTTTTTATCTGTACAAATAAAAATTACAGAGTAATTTGAGTTCATTTCGGGGTTATGAGGAAGAAATGGCACAAAACGCGGCAGTGTGTTTGTCGCCCCCCAGAGGATTAATTGTGCACATCATGGCGGATTTTGGTGCTGATTTGAGACTTGATGCATCAAAAAAACAAATGTTTACTAATTAAATGTTTACTGATTATTTTTTGGTGGAGATAATTGATTTATTTTATATCTGAGTAAAGACGTCATGAATAAACGTGTGATGAAAGTTTTTATTTCACCTCTTTTATATTTAATTATTTATATTTTTTATAAAAATTGTCAAACAGAAATGCATGCTGCATTAATTTTAACAGCCCTAATTAATATATTAATACAAAAATAATCTCAAATGTTGTTCTCTAATGAATGTCTCCAGACTGAAGATCCACCATATAGAACACAAACAGAGAAAAGATGATGATGATCATGTAATCAGGAATGTGTCTGTTCTCACTCATGTTCTCATCACTGACTCCCTCTGTCTCATCCACATTAACCCCAGACTTCTTACTGCCTTCTGCCTGCTCACTGTGATCTTCAGAATCTAGTCTACATCTGTGGTCTGAGAAACAGGAGATGATGAGAAACATGTTGATGTGCTGAAAACGGTGAAGTGAGAAGAAAAAATATTCACCAAACACATTCAAACTAAAGTAATGAGTCTGGTGTGAAAATGTGAGAAGAAGAAAGAACAGATATTTGTGTTAAAGTGTAAATGAGTGAAAGTAAAAAGTCTGAAAAATAAATAGTGAAGTAAAAAACTGACAGCAGAAAAAATCTACTGAAGTACAATAACAAAGTGTTTCTACTTCATTACTTTACTAATCTGTAAATAACCCTGTGTGTGTGCAGGTTTAACTGTGGCACTGGGGCAGGGCAGATCATCAGTAAACACTCTCTTGTGATTGGTCAGTGGTACAAAGTTACGTTGTTCAGAGATGGAGTTAATGGCTGGCTGCAACTTGACAACAATCCCCCTGTATCTGGTCCCTCACTGGTGACAAAACACACACACACACACACACACACACACACACACACACACACACACAAATTACAAGACTCCGGGTAACAGCGTGTGTGTTTGTGTGTATATGTGTGTGTGTGTGTGTGTGTGTGTGTGTGTGTGTGTGTGTGTGTGTGTGTGTGTGTGTGTGTGTGTTACAGGGTCACTACAGCAAAATAACATTCCGTACTCCTCTGTTTATGGGCGGAGCTCCCAGGTTGTACTGGCTTGTGTACAGTGGGAGTTAAACAGGGTTTTTTGGGGTGTGTCCAAAGGCTATCAATCAATGGCAGACACATTAACCCTAAACCCTGGCCTCAGGGACATGCCCTCAACGGGGCAGACATTGGTAAGACACACACACACACACACACACACACACACACACACACACACACACACACACACACACACACACACACTTGGTAGTGTTACAGCATGTGGAAATGTGTGTGTGTATTACAGGTGAATGCAGTGCTACTGTGTGTGATGATGTGGTGTGTGAGCACAGTGGAGTGTGTTACGCGACTCGTGCAGACAGCTACATCTGCCTCTGTCCTCTGGGATACAGAGGAGTTCACTGTGAGGAGAGTGAGTGCATACCCCCCACCCACCCCCGGCCCCCAACACACACACACAAACACACACACACACACACACACTCTCTCTGACTAACATCCTCTGTATGTCAGGTTTTGTGCTGTCTCTGCCTCACTTCAATGAGAGTGTGCAGTCATACTCAAGCGCCCCCTGGCCACAGCACACACATTCCTACCTTTCCTTTATGGAGTTCCACATCACCTTCAAACCCACAAGTCAGGATGGGACTCTTCTCTACAGTCATGACCAGAACAGCCAAGACTTCTTGTCTATTGTTCTGGTGGGCGGCACTGTAGAGTTCCACTTTGACTGTGGCTCTGGAGCTGCCATGATCAGGTCAGTGTGTGTGTGTGTGTGTGTGTGTGTGTGTGTGTGTGTGTGTGTGTGTGTGTGTGTGTGTGTGTGTGTGTGTGTGTGTGTGTGTGCTGTTTCTCTTCCCTGAACACCTTAATATTCTCTTACTCACACATAAAACCAGAAAAATGGCCTGTAACTCCTGTAATGCCTACAGACTCTGAAGTTCTGAATAGTGATAGTCATCACTGTGATTAACTGCATGCTGAACACGTCTCTATCTACAGAATTACTTTTTAAACTTCAGCTTACCCAGAAGGCATTGCTGCACTCAGATATAATCTTCTGTACAAACAATCCACTGCAGCCTTGTATTTTTCCCTTGATGACTTTACCTGGAAATGTGTATTTCTAAGCTCTCTTCAGATCGGGTTTGTGTCTTGTGTATAGGTGTGAAATGTTATTCATCGTATTAGTAACTATGGGGTTTTTGCAGTATGAGCGTGTGTATTTCACCCCGAGGCCTTTAGTGGCGTCCTTTCTTAATAAATGCTCTTGTAAGTGTCTCTGCATCCAAATCAGTTTCTTCTCCTGTATCAGTCATTGTGGAGTGAAAATAACAGCTGTTAAATTCACAGGAATGTTTTTGAGCTTGTGCAGTTTCTTACAGATGCAGTTTGTAAACTCTGACTTGTGCGTTCTGACCATCCAATCAAAGGACGGGAAAATGCATGTAAACATTATGCCTGCTAGAGGGCCACAGTGTCACCAATTCAAATGTTGATTGGTGGTTAAAGCAGCAGCTTCAAGCATTATGTACTTTCCCCTGCAGGAGCTCACACTGCTGACTGTGAAGGCATCTGCACAGATTTTAACCCCAACAACACATGACATGAATTCTGAAATACGAATACATTACTTGAAGCAGCGCAACCGAGAGAAGCGATATGAAAAGAAGAGAATAGACTAATGATGATAATTTCATACATATTCATGGACAAAATGTATTCAAATGTAACTCAGATGATGTTTAGGTCAGCAGAGAAGGCCTTACTCGTCCTGATGGTCTGCCACTGGATTTTTGTGGGAATCCATTGTGTCACTGTGAAATATAATTGAAATGCAAAACAATAAAATGTAGACACTATTTTAAAGCATCTGTCAGAGATGTGACATGTTTGAGCACAGGTACAGTTCTGATCATCCTAATGATGAAGTGTGGCCATGGCCCTGAGCTAATAAAGCAATAATTCAATTTACACA
>NC_139596.1:10000-47500 GCF_946808225.1 Silurus aristotelis | reverse complement strand
TACACAACTACAGCAGTACACTGTACACAACTACACCAGCACACTGTACACAATTACAAACAATTACACCAGCACACTGTACACAACTACCCCAGCACACTGTACACAACTACACCAGCACACTGTACACAATTACAAACAATTACACCAGCACACTGTACACAACTACCCAAGCACACTGTACACAACTACACCAGCACACTGTACACAATTACAAACAATTACACCAGCACACTGTATACAACTACCCAAGCACACTGTACACAACTACACCAGCACACTGTACACAATTACACCAGCACACTGTACACAACTACACACAACTACCCAAGCACACTGTACACAACTACACCAGTACACTGTACACAACTACACCAGCACACTGTACACAATTACAAACAATTACACCAGCACATTGTACACAACTACCCAACCACACTGTACACAATTTTAAACAATTACACCAGCACACTGTACACAACTACACACAACTACCCAAGCACACTGTACACAACTACACCAGCACACTGTACACAACTACACCAGCACACTGTACACAATTACAAACAATTACACCAGCACACTGTACACAACTACCCAAGCACACTGTACACAATTACACCAGCACACTGTACACAACTACACACAACTACCCAAGCACACTGTACACAATTACGCACAACTACCCAAGCACACTGTACACAACTACACCAGCACACTGTACACAATTACAAACAATTACACCAGAACACTGGACACAACTACCCAACCACACTGTACACAATTACACCAGCACACTGTACACAACTACACACAACTACCCAAGCACACTGTACACAATTACGCACAACTACACCAGCACACTGTACACAACTACACCAGCACACTGTACACAATTACAAAAAATTACACCAGCACACTGTACACAACTACCCAAGCACACTGTACACAATTACACCAGCACACTGTACACAACTACGCACAACTACCCAAGCACACTGTACACAACTACACCAGCACACTGTACACAATTACACCAGAACACTGGACACAACTACCCAAGCACACTGTACACAACTACACACAACTACCCAAGCACACTGTACACAACTACACACAACTACCCAAGCACACTGTACACAACTACAAACAATTACACCAGCACACTGTACACAATTACAAACAATTACACCAGCACACTGTACACAATTACAATTACACCAGCACACTGTACACAATTACAAACAATTACACCAGCACACTGTACACAACTACCCAAGCACACTGTACACAATTACAAACAATTACACCAGAACACTGGACACAACTACCCAAGCACACTGTACACAACTACACACAACTACCCAAGCACACTGTACACAACTACAAACAATTGCACCAGCACACTGTACACAATTACAAACAATTACACCAGAACACTGTACAAAACTACATCAGAACACTGTACACAACTACACCAGCACACTGTACACAATTACAAACAATTACACCAGCACACTGTACACAACTACATCAGAACACCGTACACAACTACACTAGCACACTGTACACAATTACACATAACTACACCAGCACACTGTACTAAATTAAACCAGCACACTGTACACAACTACACACAACTACCCAAGCACACTGTACACAACTACAAACAATTACATCAGCACACTGTACACAATTACAAACAATTACACCAGAACACTGTACACAACTACATCAGAACACTGTACACAACTACCCCAGCACACTGTACACAATTACAATTACACCAGCACACTGTACACAACTACCCAAGCACACTGTACACAACTACAAACAATTAAACCAGCACACCGTACACAATTAAACCAGCACACTGTACACAACTACACCAACACACTGTACATACCTACACACAACTATACCAGCACACTGTACACAATTAAACCAGCACACTGTACTCAATTACACCCGCACTGTACATAACTACACACAACTATACCAGCACACTGTACACTACTATAAAGACAGTATGCTTAGCTACAGACAGGTGCTAAAAGCTGCTAGAGCTAAACACCTGAGCAAACTCATAGAAAATAACAAAAACAATCCCAGGTTCCTTTTCAGTACAGTCGCTAAATTAACAACAAATCAGGGATCTGAAAAATGTGTTCCATCACAGTTTAGTAGTGAAGACTTTATGAATTTCTTCACTGAAAAAATAGATAACATTCGAAAAACAATTGTGGCAGTTCAACCTCTGACAGCATCTCCCGACACAATCGTACTTACAACCCCACAACTACACTGTTTTACATGTATAGGACAGGAAGAGCTGTATGATGCTATTATGAAAGCTAAATCAACAACATGTCAGTTAGATCCAATTCCCACTAACCTACTGAAGGAAGTGTTATATACAGCTGGTGAGCCTCTTCTCAATATTATTAACTCCTCACTATCGTTAGGGCAGTTATTAAGCCCCTCATTAAAAAACCTAATCTGGATCCAAGCACGCTATCGAATTACAGACCAATTTCAAATCTCCCATTTATGTCTAAGATTTTAGAAAAGATTGTCGCTGCCCAGCTATGTAACCACTTGCAGGAGAACAATATCTTTGAAGAGTTTCAGTCAGGTTTTAGGCCCCATCATAGCACAGAAACTGCTCTAGTTAAAATCACTAACGACCTGTTTTTAGCTTCAGACCAAGGCTACATCTCCCTATTAGTTTTACTAGATCTTAGTGCTGCGTTCGACACTATAGATCATGATCTTCTCCTCGATCGCTTACAGAATTACATCGGTATTCAGGGACAGGCATTAAGCTGGTTTAAATCCTACCTGTCCAATCGTTACCATTTCGTAGATTTAAATGGAGAGCTATCCAGGATAATCCATTGTTATGCTGATGATACCCAGCTATATATTTCATCCAAACCAGGCGATACAGCTCAATTAGCTCGCATAACTGAGTGTGTTGAAGAAATAAGAGATTGGATGACCCATAACTTTCTGCTATTAAATTCTGATAAAACGGAGATTTTGCTCATCGGCCCAAAAAATAGTACACAAAAGCTCCAGCATCTCAGCCTGCATTTAGACGGTTGTTCTGTAACTACTAGTTCAACGGTAAAAGACCTGGGAGTTATTTTAGACAGCAACTTATCTTTTAAAAATCACATCAATCAAGTTACAAAAACAGCCTTCTTTCACCTTAGAAATATTTCTAAGCTAAGAAATATGTTATCTATATCTGATGCAGAGAAGCTCGTCCATGCGTTTATGACCTCTAGAATAGACTACTGTAATGCATTACTAGGTGGATGTCCTGCATCATTAATAAACAAGCTTCAGTTAGTTCAGAATGCAGCAGCAAGAGTTCTTACTAGGTCAAGAAAATACGATCATATAACCCCAATCTTATCGTCCCTACATTGGCTTCCTATTAAGTTTTGAATAGACTACAAACTACTGCTACTCACTTATAAAGCACTAAATGGTTTGGCTCCCATGTATCTATCCAGTCTTTTAACACGCTACAATCCGTCACGCTCCCTGAGATCTCAAAACTCTGGGCTTCTAGTAGTTCCTAGAATAGCAAAGTCCACTAAAGGCGGTAGAGCATTTTCACATTTAGCTCCTAAACTCTGGAATAGTCTTCCTGACAGTGTTCGGGGTTCAGATACACTCTCCCAGTTTAAGTGTAGATTAAAAACATATCTTTTTAGCAAAGCCTACACATAACACACATCACACACATCACATCACAACCTTGTGCTCCAGAACATCTGATCACATGCACATTATCAACTTGTGCTGTTAATATCATGAACAGCAGCTACGCTAATTCCTCTCCACTGCTTCTCTTTCTCTCCCCATCCCGAGGCATCCTGAGGTTTGGCCAGCTCCAGTCACGTCCCACCTCGTGAAGATTATGGACCTATGGATGATCATGGAGAAGTAGATGCCGAGTGTTTAAAGGCCCTGGCATGGAGAAGCTGATGCTGGATCTATGATGATCACAAATTGTTCTGTATTGTTGAAAGATTTATGACCAAACTTTTGATGTCACCCATATGAGGATGGGTTCCCCTTTGAGTCTGGTTCCTCTCAAGGTTTCTTCCTCATATCATCTAAGGGAGTTTTTCCTTGCCACTGTCGCCACGGCTGCTCATCAGGGACAAACGCACACCTTCACCTTTACTGTTGTTTTCTGTAAAGCTGCTTTGAGACAATGTCTGTTGTGAAAAGCGCTATACAAATAAACTTGACTTGACTTGACTATTACACCCGCACTGTACATAACTACACACAACTATACCAGCACACTGTACACAATTACACCCGCACTGTACATAACTACACTCAACTACACCAGCACACTGTACACAACTACACCAGCACACTGTACACCAGTTACACCAGGACCCTCTACACAACCACAGCAGCACACTGTACACAATTACACCCAACAACACAAATCGCAATCGGCACACTGTACACTGTACACAACCAAACCCAACTACACCAGCACACTGTAGACAACTATACACAGCTACACCCTGACACTCTACACAATACACACAACTGGACCAGAACACTGTACGCTATAGAATATACTTATATTTATTAAATCCACTTAATAATTGTGCATGTGTGTGTGTGAGATCTGGCTTTAATTGAATTTGTTACACACACTACAAAGTTTGTTGTACCTCTGTTTTGTGCTTTCACTATGTAGAGTGTGGAAACTACTGCTATAACTGTGAGTGTACACACACACACACACACACACACACACACACACACACTATTATACACACAGACAATCAGCAGTTATGTGCTAGTTACTAAAAAAATAGACAGTTACCCTTCGGGAACTCGAGCTGCGTCACAACGCTAGGGGCGTTCCCATCGAGTTGCGGCGCAGCGTCTTGTTCCCTCGGGGAACTAGGGTTAGGGTCGTAACCTAGAGACATTACTCGTTACTTCATCCAAAAAGTAACTCAGTTACGTTGTTGATTATTTACACCAAAAAGTAATGTGTTACTGTTAAAAGTAACTTTTTAGTTACTTTTTTAAAGAATCTTCTTTAATGTTCTCATTAATGACCTTTTATGTGTTATAATCTACACAAACACAAAACTGACTTAAACACAAAGTCATTTTTAAACACTATTATATTAAAGTCAGAGCAGCACACACTGAATATATCACAAGGATTTCTGAAATAAACAACAAAACAAGCTGAATAATAGATTCACAATCAAATACTAAAGTGGCTTCTGCTGTTGTGTTGAGCTCTTAAACATGTTCCTTTCACAAGCGTTAACATAAACAGTATTGGCGCCGTAAAACACGCCGTTGTGATCACAAATGCCGTAAAAAGCGTGCGAAAATACGTAAATGACGCCATATTTGACGGCGTTTAGTATAGAAGAAAAGCACTGCTTCTTACGCCATTCATATCATGTGATTGGTTCATATTGTCATGTGACGATGTATAAAACGCTGTTTTGGTTGCACAGAGTACGCGCGTCTTTTACGCCGTTTTTCTTTTAGTATAATGAGTCACCACCCACTGATTTCCACAGCCAGTATTATTGAAGTGTTTTCATCCAATCAATGATGAACAGAAGCAGACCGCACCAATTCAGCACAGATCATGTTAACGCGTTTAATCTAAGGCTAATTCTGACCCTTTTGGCTTGCCATAGAGGGTAATCCTTCAATCCTACAATGCGTCGCTGCTGTAAACAGGTTAGACTGTAGTCTACACTTCAGAAGAAAATGCATTCATCTAAAAAAGTAACGGGTAACGCACTATACGGTAACGGAGTTACTTTATTTTTAAAAGTAACATGTTACAGTATTAGTTACTGTCAAAAGTAACACGTTACTGCCCAACACTGACAATCAGATACACACACACACACACACACACACACACACACACACACACACTAAGGGTCTGAAAGGCTTTGATCATGTTTCAGAAAGGGTTCCTCTTTTTTGTTTCTCTGTAAGCGGTGACTGAAGCAATTGAAATTCCTCAGTTTACGGGACGCAGTTATCTGACATATGACAGTCCAGAGATTCTCAAAAGGTGTGTGCTTTAATGCTCTGTGTGTGTGTGTGTGTGTGTGTGTGTGTGTGTGTGTGTGTGTGTGTGTGTGTGTGTGTGTGTGTGAGAGAGAGAGAGAGAGAGAGAGAGATTTATAATGGACTTGGTTTTGTGTAATTTGTGAAAGCTACAGTCTGACTCTGTGTGAGTGTGTGTGTGTGTGTGTGTGTGTGTGTGTGTGTGTGTGTGTGTGTGTGTGTGTTTGTGTGTGTGTGTGTGTGTGTGTAGAATATCTGGCTCTAGGACGAGTGTGTTCCTACGCTTTAAAAGCTTGTGTAAGAATGGACTGTTACTGTGGAGAGGAGAAAACCCGAGCCGTGCTCACACTGACTACATATCTATAGGCCTGCAGAATGGATCACTTGTCTTCAGGTATACACACACGTGCACACGCACACACACAGACACACACACACACACCTACGCACTCACACCTACGCACTCACACCTACGCACTCACACACAGCTGGATGAAGGTGATGATGTATGCAGTTATGACCTGGGCACTGGAGCCGTGTTGGTGGTGGTTAACGGGACCTTCAGCGATGAAAAGTGGCACAGAGTAAAAGCAGTCAGGTCAGAAACAATCCCCACTTCCTGTTCCTCCTGCTTCCAGTTTCCTGTTTTACCTTCTGCTTCCTGCTTTTTACCATTATCAGGGATGGACCCAGCGGGAAACTGACTGTGGATGATTATGGAGTGGAGACAGGAAGATCACCTGGCATGATGAGACAACTCAATATCAACGGAGAACTTTATATAGGTACTACACACAAAGATGATGATAATGGTAGTGATGAGGAAGATGATGGTGGTGGTGATAGTGATAGTGAGGGTGAAAATGATGATGGTGATGATGATGGTGGTGGTGGTAGTAATGATAATGATAGTGATGCTGATGATGGTGGTGATGATGATGGTGAAGAAGATGATGATAGTGATTTTTTCCACAGGTGGGATGAAGGAGATTGCTCTTCACACCAGTCGTCAGTACCTGGCCGGGTTGGTCGGCTGTGTTTCACACTTCACTCTGTCCACCGACTATCACGTGTCTCTGGTTGAGGACGCAGCCGACGGCAAGAACATTAACATCTGCAGCAACTAATTCCAAACACCTGAAGCAGTTTATTCTATTCAAATGTCAGGTTCTTTTCAGAGGTGTTCTGTGTGTGTGTGTGTGTGTGTGTGTGTGTTTGTGTGTGTGTGTGTGTGTGTGTGTGTGTGTGTTTGTGTGCGTGCGTGCGTGTGTGTGTGTCTGTAGACTTTATGTGGCAGTGTGTATTTTTATGCCTTTGTGTTTTTGATTCATTCTGTTTCTGAAATGTTACATAAAATGTATTTCAGAATAAAGAACATTTTCTCTTCATCTCTCTCTCCCTCTCTCTCCTTATCCCTTTCTCTCCAACTCTCTCTTCATCTTTCTCTCTCTCTCTCTCTCTCTTTCTCTCTCTCTCTTCATCTCTCCCTTCATCCTCACCTCTCTCCAACCCTCTCTTCATCTTTCTTTCTCTCTCTCTCTCTCTCTCTCTCTCTCTCTCTCTCTCTCTCTCTCTCTCTTCATCTCTCCCTTCATCCTCACCTCTCTTAATCCCTCTCTTCATCTATCTCTTCATCTCTCACCAACTCTCTCCATCCCTCTCTTTAGCTCTCTCTTGATCCCATTATTCATCTCTCTCATCATCTCTCTTTTCATCTTCCTTTTTATCTGTAATATCTCTCTCTTTATCTCACATCTACTACACACACATCAACTGTACACACATCTACTGCACACACACACACACACACACACACACACACACACACACACACACACACACACACACACACACACACACACACACACACATCTACTGCACACTGGTAGATGGGGAGAAAATTAAAACAAAGAAAAAGAAGGCAGATAAATAATGAGTATAAAACTATATAAAATATAATAATATATATAGATATGAGAAAAAAAGATATACAGTCCCTGACAAAAGTCTTGTCGCTTGTGTACAAATTGACCTGAAGTGCTGCTGAAATATATTTCTAATCAGGATTTTTTTAACAAGAAATGGCTCATTTTAATCCCAGCAGCTTCTGTAATAATGTTTCAGTGCAAAACGAAACTGTGAAAAAGTATTGTAATATTCACAGCTTGGTAAAGCTCATTGAGTCCATTTTTGCAAAGACGTAAGTGTTGTCACCTTGTGATATGAGCTTCACCTGTGACTAATAATAGATCAATTAGGTCTCAGGTGTGTATAAAAAGAACCCCAGTACACCTGACCTTCACATCAACTGCAACTAGACCTCTGCAAACATGCCTAAGATTCACCCTGATACTAAAGTTTTAATTATCAAGAGGCTGAAGACCAGATCCACTGCTGATGTGGAAGACACCTTCAATGTGTCTCAGCGTCAAGTACAGAGATTTGAAGAGACTGGAGACGTTTTGGACAAGCTCAGGTCAGGCAGACCCCGCAAGACAACTGCTCAAGAGAACCGTTTGTTGGCTCGAAAATCCAAGGCCAGCCCATTTTCCACTGCAGCAGAGCTCCACGAGACCTGGTCAATTGAAAAACCGTGTGGCATTTGCCAAGGCCCACAGCCTGCTAAAAGGATGAACGCTGGAAAAGTGGCAGAAGGTGGATGTTTTCCGATGAATCTTCTGTTGAATTACACCACAGTCACCGCAAATATTGCAGGAGACCTACTGGAGCCTTCATGGATCCGAGATTCACCCAGAAAACAGTGAAGTTTGGTGGCAGAAAAAATCATGGTCTGGGGTTACATCCAGTATGGGGGTGTGCGAGAGATCTGCAGGGTGGAAGGCAACATCAATAGTCTAAAATACCGTGAAATCTTAGCTACCGCTTATATTCCCAACCATAACAGAGGCCAAATTCTGCAGCAGGATGGTGCTCCATCACATACTTCCATCTCCACATCAAAGTTCCTCAAGGCGAAGTAGATCAAGATGCTCCAGGATTGGCCAGCCCAGTCACCAGACATGAACATCATTTGAGCATATGTGGGGGAGGATGAAAGAGGAAGCATGGAAGACGAAACTAAAGAATATTAATGAACTCTGGGAGGCATGCAGGACTGCTTTCTTTGCTATTCCTGATGACTTCATCAATAAATTTTATAAATCTTTGCCAAACTGCATGGATGCAGTCCTTTAAGCTCATGGAAGTCATACAAGATATTCAATTTGGATCTCACAGCACCACTACTTCATTTGCTGACATATTTTTGTATTTGCAGTAAATTTGTTACATTTCTGTACAGACAAAACTTTTGTTTTGCCAAAATTTGACCTTTCTGTCTTGATCAAATGATAAATCTTTTTTCAGTGAAACTCATTTATTCCAGTGCATTCAACTTTAAGACTTTTGTCAGGGCCCATGACCGGTAAAAGGCAAACCCACACAGAGCAGGGATAGGAAATGGCAGGCATCTCAGGCAGGTCTCGTGTTCCTGTCAGCCAGCAAGTAAGAAAAGAAGATTGGAGAGAGGGGGACTATACAAAATATGCAGTAAACAGTAAATTAGTAAACAATTTAAGGTGGTTTATGTGATTGTCCTTAATGTGTCCGTGTGCGGTATGGTGTGGTGTAAAGTGTCTGTGTGCGGCGTGGTGTGGTGTGGTGTAAAGTGTCCGTGTGCTGTATAGTGTGGTGTGGTGTGGTGTAAAGTGTCTGTGTGCTGTATAGTGTGGTGTGGTGTAAAGTGTCCGTGTGCTGTATAGTGTAGTGTGGTGTGGTGTAAAGTGTCCGTGTGCTGTATAGTGTGGTGTGGTGTAAAGTGTCCGTGTGCTGTATAGTGTGGTGTGGTGTAAAGTGTCCGTGTGCTGTATAGTGTGGTGTGGTGTAAAGTGTCCGTGTGCTGTATGGTGTGGTGTGGTGTGGTGTAAAGTGTCTGTGTGCTGTATAGTGTGGTGTGGTGTAAAGTGTCCGTGTGCTGTATGGTGTGGTGTGGTGTGGTGTAAAGTGTCTGTGTGCTGTATAGTGTGGTGTGGTGTAAAGTGTCCGTGTGCTGTATAGTGTGGTGTGGTGTGGTGTAAAGTGTCTGTGTGCTGTATAGTGTGGTGTGTGGTGTGGTGTAAAGTGTCTGTGTGCTGTATAGTGTGGTGTGTGGTGTGGTGTGGTGTAAAGTGTCCGTGTGCTGTATAGTGTGGTGTGGTGTAAAGTGTCTGTGTGCTGTATAGTGTGGTGTGGTGTGGTGTAAAGTGTCTGTGTGCTGTATAGTGTGGTGTGGTGTAAAGTGTCTGTGTGCTGTATAGTGTGGTGTGGTGTAAAGTGTCTGTGTGCTGTATAGTGTGGTGTGGTGTAAAGTGTCCGTGTGCTGTGTGGTGTGGTGTGGTGTGGTGTAAAGTGTCTGTGTGCTGTATAGTGTGGTGTGGTGTGGTGTAAAGTGTCCGTGTGCTGTATAGTGTGGTGTGGTGTGGTGTAAAGTGTCTGTGTGCTGTATAGTGTGGTGTGGTGTAAAGTGTCTGTGTGCTGTATAGTGTGGTGTGGTGTGGTGTGGTGTAAAGTGTCCGTGTGCTGTATAGTGTGGTGTGGTGTAAAGTGTCCGTGTGCTGTATAGTGTGGTGTGGTGTGGTGTAAAGTGTCTGTGTGCTGTATAGTGTGGTGTGGTGTAAAGTGTCCGTGTGCTGTATGGTGTGGTGTGGTGTGGTGTAAAGTGTCTGTGTGCTGTATAGTGTGGTGTGGTGTAAAGTGTCCGTGTGCTGTGTGGTGTGGTGTGGTGTGGTGTAAAGTGTCTGTGTGCTGTATAGTGTGGTGTGGTGTGGTGTAAAGTGTCCGTGTGCTGTATAGTGTGGTGTGGTGTGGTGTAAAGTGTCTGTGTGCTGTATAGTGTGGTGTGTGGTGTGGTGTAAAGTGTCTGTGTGCTGTATAGTGTGGTGTGGTGTGGTGTGGTGTAAAGTGTCTGTGTGCTGTATAGTGTGGTGTGTGGTGTGGTGTAAAGTGTCCGTGTGCTGTATAGTGTGGTGTGGTGTGGTGTAAAGTGTCTGTGTGCTGTATAGTGTGGTGTGTGGTGTGGTGTAAAGTGTCCGTGTGCTGTATAGTGTGGTGTGGTGTAAAGTGTCCGTGTGCTGTATAGTGTGGTGTGGTGTGGTGTGGTGTAAAGTGTCTGTGTGCTGTATAGTGTGGTGTGTGGTGTGGTGTAAAGTGTCTGTGTGCTGTATAGTGTGGTGTGTGGTGTGGTGTGGTGTAAAGTGTCCGTGTGCTGTATAGTGTGGTGTGGTGTAAAGTGTCTGTGTGCTGTATAGTGTGGTGTGGTGTGGTGTAAAGTGTCCGTGTGCTGTATAGTGTGGTGTGGTGTAAAGTGTCTGTGTGCTGTATGGTGTGGTGTGGTGTGGTGTAAAGTGTCTGTGTGCTGTATAGTGTGGTGTGGTGTAAAGTGTCCGTGTGCTGTGTGGTGTGGTGTGGTGTGGTGTAAAGTGTCTGTGTGCTGTATAGTGTGGTGTGGTGTGGTGTAAAGTGTCTGTGTGCTGTATAGTGTGGTGTGGTGTGGTGTAAAGTGTCTGTGTGCTGTATAGTGTGGTGTGTGGTGTGGTGTAAAGTGTCTGTGTGCTGTATAGTGTGGTGTGGTGTGGTGTGGTGTAAAGTGTCTGTGTGCTGTATAGTGTGGTGTGTGGTGTGGTGTAAAGTGTCCGTGTGCTGTATAGTGTGGTGTGGTGTGGTGTAAAGTGTCTGTGTGCTGTATAGTGTGGTGTGTGGTGTGGTGTAAAGTGTCCGTGTGCTGTATAGTGTGGTGTGGTGTAAAGTGTCCGTGTGCTGTATAGTGTGGTGTGGTGTGGTGTGGTGTAAAGTGTCTGTGTGCTGTATAGTGTGGTGTGTGGTGTGGTGTAAAGTGTCTGTGTGCTGTATAGTGTGGTGTGTGGTGTGGTGTGGTGTAAAGTGTCCGTGTGCTGTATAGTGTGGTGTGGTGTAAAGTGTCTGTGTGCTGTATAGTGTGGTGTGGTGTGGTGTAAAGTGTCCGTGTGCTGTATAGTGTGGTGTGGTGTAAAGTGTCTGTGTGCTGTATGGTGTGGTGTGGTGTGGTGTAAAGTGTCTGTGTGCTGTATAGTGTGGTGTGGTGTAAAGTGTCTGTGTGCTGTATGGTGTGGTGTGGTGTGGTGTAAAGTGTCTGTGTGCTGTATAGTGTGGTGTGGTGTAAAGTGTCTGTGTGCTGTATAGTGTGGTGTGGTGTAAAGTGTCCGTGTGCTGTATGGTGTGGTGTGGTGTAAAGTGTCTGTGTGCTGTATAGTGTGGTGTGGTGTGGTGTAAAGTGTCTGTGTGCTGTATAGTGTGGTGTGGTGTGGTGTAAAGTGTCTGTGTGCTGTATAGTGTGGTGTGGTGTAAAGTGTCCGTGTGCTGTATGGTGTGGTGTGGTGTAAAGTGTCCGTGTGCTGTATAGTGTGGTGTGGTGTAAAGTGTCCGTGTGCTGTATAGTGTGGTGTGGTGTAAAGTGTCCGTGTGCTGTATAGTGTGGTGTGGTGTAAAGTGTCTGTGTGCTGTATAGTGTGGTGTGGTGTGGTGTAAAGTGTCTGTGTGCTGTATAGTGTGGTGTGGTGTGGTGTAAAGTGTCTGTGTGCTGTATAGTGTGGTGTGGTGTAAAGTGTCTGTGCTGTATAGTGTGGTGTGGTGTAAAGTGTCCGTGTGCTGTATAGTGTGGTGTGGTGTAAAGTGTCCGTGTGCTGTATAGTGTGGTGTGGTGTGGTGTAAAGTGTCTGTGTGCTGTATAGTGTGGTGTGGTGTAAAGTGTCCGTGTGCTGTATGGTGTGGTGTGGTGTGGTGTAAAGTGTCCGTGTGCTGTATAGTGTGGTGTGGTGTGGTGTAAAGTGTCCGTGTGCTGTATAGTGTGGTGTGGTGTGGTGTAAAGTGTCCGTGTGCTGTATAGTGTGGTGTGGTGTAAAGTGTCCGTGTGCTGTATAGTGTGGTGTGGTGTAAAGTGTCCGTGTGCTGTATGGTGTGGTGTGGTGTGGTGTGGTGTAAAGTGTCTGTGTGCTGTATAGTGTGGTGTGGTGTAAAGTGTCCGTGTGCTGTATAGTGTGGTGTGGTGTAAAGTGTCTGTGTGCTGTATAGTGTGGTGTGGTGTGGTGTAAAGTGTCCGTGTGCTGTGTGGTGTGGTGTAAAGTGTCTGTGTGCTGTATAGTGTGGTGTGGTGTAAAGTGTCTGTGTGCTGTGTGGTGTGGTGTGGTGTAAAGTGTCTGTGTGCTGTATAGTGTGGTGTGTGGTGTGGTGTAAAGTGTCTGTGTGCTGTATAGTGTGGTGTGTGGTGTGGTGTAAAGTGTCCGTGTGCTGTATAGTGTGGTGTGTGGTGTGGTGTAAAGTGTCCGTGTGCTGTATAGTGTGGTGTGTGGTGTGGTGTAAAGTGTCTGTGTGCTGTATAGTGTGGTGTGGTGTAAAGTGTCCGTGTGCTGTATGGTGTGGTGTGGTGTGGTGTAAAGTGTCCGTGTGCTGTATAGTGTGGTGTGGTGTGGTGTAAAGTGTCTGTGTGCTGTATAGTGTGGTGTGGTGTAAAGTGTCCGTGTGCTGTATGGTGTGGTGTGGTGTGGTGTAAAGTGTCTGTGTGCTGTATAGTGTGGTGTGGTGTGGTGTAAAGTGTCTGTGTGCTGTATAGTGTGGTGTGGTGTAAAGTGTCCGTGTGCTGTATGGTGTGGTGTGGTGTGGTGTGGTGTAAAGTGTCCGTGTGCTGTATAGTGTGGTGTGGTGTAAAGTGTCCGTGTGCTGTATGGTGTGGTGTGGTGTAAAGTGTCTGTGTGCTGTATAGTGTGGTGTGGTGTAAAGTGTCTGTGTGCTGTATAGTGTGGTGTGGTGTAAAGTGTCTGTGTGCTGTATAGTGTGGTGTGGTGTAAAGTGTCCGTGTGCTGTATGGTGTGGTGTGGTGTGGTGTAAAGTGTCTGTGTGCTGTATAGTGTGGTGTGGTGTGGTGTAAAGTGTCTGTGTGCTGTATAGTGTGGTGTGGTGTGGTGTAAAGTGTCTGTGTGCTGTATAGTGTGGTGTGGTGTAAAGTGTCCGTGTGCTGTATAGTGTGGTGTGGTGTGGTGTAAAGTGTCTGTGTGCTGTATAGTGTGGTGTGGTGTGGTGTAAAGTGTCTGTGTGCTGTATAGTGTGGTGTGGTGTAAAGTGTCCGTGTGCTGTATGGTGTGGTGTGGTGTGGTGTAAAGTGTCTGTGTGCTGTATAGTGTGGTGTGGTGTGTTGTAAAGTGTCTGTGTGCTGTATAGTGTGGTGTGGTGTAAAGTGTCCGTGTGCTGTATGGTGTGGTGTGGTGTGGTGTAAAGTGTCCGTGTGCTGTATGGTGTGGTGTGGTGTGGTGTAAAGTGTCCGTGTGCTGTATGGTGTGGTGTGGTGTGGTGTAAAGTGTCTGTGTGCTGTATAGTGTGGTGTGGTGTAAAGTGTCCGTGTGCTGTATGGTGTGGTGTGGTGTGGTGTAAAGTGTCCGTGTGCTGTATAGTGTGGTGTGGTGTAAAGTGTCTGTGTGCTGTATAGTGTGGTGTGGTGTAAAGTGTCCGTGTGCTGTATGGTGTGGTGTGGTGTGGTGTACAGTGTCCGTGTGCTGTATGGTGTGGTGTGGTGTGGTGTAAAGTGTCTGTGTGCTGTATAGTGTGGTGTGGTGTGGTGTAAAGTGTCCGTGTGCTGTATAGTGTGGTGTGGTGTGGTGTAAAGTGTCTGTGTGCTGTATAGTGTGGTGTGGTGTGGTGTAAAGTGTCCGTGTGCTGTATAGTGTGGTGTGGTGTAAAGTGTCTGTGTGCTGTATAGTGTGGTGTGGTGTGGTGTAAAGTGTCTGTGTGCTGTATAGTGTGGTGTGGTGTAAAGTGTCCGTGTGCTGTATAGTGTGGTGTGGTGTAAAGTGTCCGTGTGCTGTATAGTGTGGTGTGGTGTGGTGTAAAGTGTCTGTGTGCTGTATAGTGTGGTGTGGTGTAAAGTGTCCGTGTGCTGTATAGTGTGGTGTGGTGTGGTGTAAAGTGTCCGTGTGCTGTATAGTGTGGTGTAAAGTGTCCGTGTGCTGTATAGTGTGGTGTGGTGTGGTGTAAAGTGTCTGTGTGCTGTATAGTGTGGTGTGGTGTGGTGTAAAGTGTCCGTGTGCTGTATAGTGTGGTGTGGTGTGGTGTAAAGTGTCCGTGTGCTGTATAGTGTGGTGTGGTGTAAAGTGTCCGTGTGCTGTATAGTGTGGTGTGGTGTAAAGTGTCTGTGTGCTGTATAGTGTGGTGTGGTGTAAAGTGTCCGTGTGCTGTATAGGTGTGGTGTGGTGTAAAGTGTCCGTGTGCTGTATGGTGTGGTGTGGTGTGGTGTAAAGTGTCCGTGTGCTGTATGGTGTGGTGTGGTGTGGTGTAAAGTGTCCGTGTGCTGTATAGTGTGGTGTGGTGTGGTGTAAAGTGTCCGTGTGCTGTATGGTGTGGTGTGGTGTGGTGTAAAGTGTCCGTGTGCTGTATAGTGTGGTGTGGTGTGGTGTAAAGTGTCTGTGTGCTGTATAGTGTGGTGTGTGGTGTAAAGTGTCTGTGTGCTGTATAGTGTGGTGTGGTGTAAAGTGTCTGTGTGCTGTATAGTGTGGTGTGGTGTAAAGTGTCTGTGTGCTGTATAGTGTGGTGTGTGGTGTGGTGTAAAGTGTCTGTGTGCTGTATAGTGTGGTGTGGTGTAAAGTGTCTGTGTGCTGTATAGTGTGGTGTGGTGTAAAGTGTCCGTGTGCTGTATAGTGTGGTGTGGTGTAAAGTGTCTGTGTGCTGTATAGTGTGGTGTGGTGTAAAGTGTCTGTGTGCTGTATAGTGTGGTGTGGTGTAAAGTGTCCGTGTGCTGTATGGTGTGGTGTGGTGTGGTGTAAAGTGTCTGTGTGCTGTATAGTGTGGTGTGGTGTGGTGTAAAGTGTCTGTGTGCTGTATAGTGTGGTGTGGTGTAAAGTGTCCGTGTGCTGTATGGTGTGGTGTGGTGTGGTGTAAAGTGTCCGTGTGCTGTATAGTGTGGTGTGGTGTGGTGTAAAGTGTCTGTGTGCTGTATAGTGTGGTGTGGTGTGGTGTAAAGTGTCCGTGTGCTGTATGGTGTGGTGTGGTGTGGTGTAAAGTGTCTGTGTGCTGTATAGTGTGGTGTGGTGTAAAGTGTCCGTGTGCTGTATGGTGTGGTGTGGTGTGGTGTAAAGTGTCCGTGTGCTGTATAGTGTGGTGTGGTGTAAAGTGTCTGTGTGCTGTATAGTGTGGTGTGGTGTAAAGTGTCCGTGTGCTGTATGGTGTGGTGTGGTGTGGTGTAAAGTGTCCGTGTGCTGTATAGTGTGGTGTGGTGTAAAGTGTCCGTGTGCTGTATAGTGTGGTGTGGTGTAAAGTGTCCGTGTGCTGTATAGTGTGGTGTGGTGTAAAGTGTCCGTGTGCTGTATAGTGTGGTGTGGTGTGGTGTGGTGTAAAGTGTCTGTGTGCTGTATAGTGTGGTGTGTGGTGTGGTGTAAAGTGTCTGTGTGCTGTATAGTGTGGTGTGTGGTGTGGTGTGGTGTAAAGTGTCCGTGTGCTGTATAGTGTGGTGTGGTGTAAAGTGTCTGTGTGCTGTATAGTGTGGTGTGGTGTGGTGTAAAGTGTCCGTGTGCTGTATAGTGTGGTGTGGTGTAAAGTGTCTGTGTGCTGTATAGTGTGGTGTGGTGTAAAGTGTCTGTGTGCTGTATGGTGTGGTGTGGTGTGGTGTAAAGTGTCTGTGTGCTGTATAGTGTGGTGTGGTGTAAAGTGTCTGTGTGCTGTATAGTGTGGTGTGGTGTAAAGTGTCTGTGTGCTGTATAGTGTGGTGTGGTGTGGTGTGGTGTAAAGTGTCCGTGTGCTGTATAGTGTGGTGTGGTGTAAAGTGTCTGTGTGCTGTATAGTGTGGTGTGGTGTGGTGTAAAGTGTCCGTGTGCTGTATAGTGTGGTGTGGTGTAAAGTGTCTGTGTGCTGTATGGTGTGGTGTGGTGTGGTGTAAAGTGTCTGTGTGCTGTATAGTGTGGTGTGGTGTAAAGTGTCTGTGTGCTGTATAGTGTGGTGTGGTGTAAAGTGTCTGTGTGCTGTATAGTGTGGTGTGGTGTGGTGTAAAGTGTCTGTGTGCTGTATAGTGTGGTGTGTGGTGTGGTGTAAAGTGTCTGTGTGCTGTATAGTGTGGTGTGTGGTGTGGTGTAAAGTGTCCGTGTGCTGTATAGTGTGGTGTGGTGTAAAGTGTCCGTGTGCTGTATGGTGTGGTGTGGTGTGGTGTGGTGTAAAGTGTCTGTGTGCTGTATAGTGTGGTGTGGTGTAAAGTGTCTGTGTGCTGTATAGTGTGGTGTGGTGTGGTGTAAAGTGTCTGTGTGCTGTATAGTGTGGTGTGGTGTGGTGTAAAGTGTCTGTGTGCTGTATAGTGTGGTGTGGTGTGGTGTAAAGTGTCTGTGTGCTGTATAGTGTGGTGTGGTGTAAAGTGTCTGTGTGCTGTATAGTGTGGTGTGGTGTGGTGTAAAGTGTCTGTGTGCTGTATAGTGTGGTGTGTGGTGTGGTGTAAAGTGTCTGTGTGCTGTATAGTGTGGTGTGTGGTGTGGTGTAAAGTGTCCGTGTGCTGTATAGTGTGGTGTGGTGTGGTGTAAAGTGTCTGTGTGCTGTATAGTGTGGTGTGGTGTAAAGTGTCCGTGTGCTGTATGGTGTGGTGTGGTGTGGTGTAAAGTGTCTGTGTGCTGTATGGTGTGGTGTGGTGTAAAGTGTCTGTGTGCTGTATAGTGTGGTGTGGTGTAAAGTGTCTGTGTGCTGTATAGTGTGGTGTGGTGTAAAGTGTCTGTGTGCTGTATAGTGTGGTGTGGTGTGGTGTAAAGTGTCCGTGTGCTGTATGGTGTGGTGTGGTGTGGTGTAAAGTGTCCGTGTGCTGTATAGTGTGGTGTGGTGTGGTGTAAAGTGTCTGTGTGCTGTATAGTGTGGTGTGGTGTAAAGTGTCCGTGTGCTGTATGGTGTGGTGTGGTGTGGTGTGGTGTAAAGTGTCTGTGTGCTGTATAGTGTGGTGTGGTGTAAAGTGTCTGTGTGCTGTATAGTGTGGTGTGGTGTAAAGTGTCCGTGTGCTGTATGGTGTGGTGTGGTGTAAAGTGTCTGTGTGCTGTATAGTGTGGTGTGGTGTGGTGTAAAGTGTCTGTGTGCTGTATAGTGTGGTGTGGTGTGGTGTAAAGTGTCTGTGTGCTGTATAGTGTGGTGTGGTGTAAAGTGTCTGTGTGCTGTATAGTGTGGTGTGGTGTAAAGTGTCTGTGTGCTGTATAGTGTGGTGTGTGGTGTGGTGTAAAGTGTCTGTGTGCTGTATAGTGTGGTGTGGTGTAAAGTGTCTGTGTGCTGTATAGTGTGGTGTGGTGTAAAGTGTCCGTGTGCTGTATAGTGTGGTGTGGTGTAAAGTGTCTGTGTGCTGTATAGTGTGGTGTGGTGTAAAGTGTCTGTGTGCTGTATAGTGTGGTGTGGTGTAAAGTGTCCGTGTGCTGTATGGTGTGGTGTGGTGTGGTGTAAAGTGTCTGTGTGCTGTATAGTGTGGTGTGGTGTGGTGTAAAGTGTCTGTGTGCTGTATAGTGTGGTGTGGTGTAAAGTGTCCGTGTGCTGTATGGTGTGGTGTGGTGTGGTGTAAAGTGTCCGTGTGCTGTATAGTGTGGTGTGGTGTGGTGTAAAGTGTCTGTGTGCTGTATAGTGTGGTGTGGTGTGGTGTAAAGTGTCCGTGTGCTGTATGGTGTGGTGTGGTGTGGTGTAAAGTGTCTGTGTGCTGTATAGTGTGGTGTGGTGTAAAGTGTCCGTGTGCTGTGTGGTGTGGTGTAAAGTGTCCGTGTGCTGTATGGTGTGGTGTGGTGTGGTGTAAAGTGTCTGTGTGCTGTATAGTGTGGTGTGGTGTAAAGTGTCCGTGTGCTGTATGGTGTGGTGTGGTGTGGTGTAAAGTGTCCGTGTGCTGTATAGTGTGGTGTGGTGTAAAGTGTCCGTGTGCTGTATGGTGTGGTGTGGTGTGGTGTAAAGTGTCCGTGTGCTGTATAGTGTGGTGTGGTGTGGTGTAAAGTGTCTGTGTGCTGTATAGTGTGGTGTGTGGTGTGGTGTAAAGTGTCTGTGTGCTGTATAGTGTGGTGTGTGGTGTGGTGTGGTGTAAAGTGTCCGTGTGCTGTATAGTGTGGTGTGGTGTAAAGTGTCTGTGTGCTGTATAGTGTGGTGTGGTGTAAAGTGTCTGTGTGCTGTATAGTGTGGTGTGGTGTAAAGTGTCTGTGTGCTGTATAGTGTGGTGTGTGGTGTGGTGTAAAGTGTCTGTGTGCTGTATAGTGTGGTGTGGTGTAAAGTGTCTGTGTGCTGTATAGTGTGGTGTGGTGTAAAGTGTCCGTGTGCTGTATAGTGTGGTGTGGTGTAAAGTGTCTGTGTGCTGTATAGTGTGGTGTGGTGTAAAGTGTCTGTGTGCTGTATAGTGTGGTGTGGTGTAAAGTGTCCGTGTGCTGTATGGTGTGGTGTGGTGTGGTGTAAAGTGTCTGTGTGCTGTATAGTGTGGTGTGGTGTGGTGTAAAGTGTCTGTGTGCTGTATAGTGTGGTGTGGTGTAAAGTGTCCGTGTGCTGTATGGTGTGGTGTGGTGTGGTGTAAAGTGTCCGTGTGCTGTATAGTGTGGTGTGGTGTGGTGTAAAGTGTCTGTGTGCTGTATAGTGTGGTGTGGTGTGGTGTAAAGTGTCCGTGTGCTGTATGGTGTGGTGTGGTGTAAAGTGTCCGTGTGCTGTATGGTGTGGTGTGGTGTGGTGTAAAGTGTCCGTGTGCTGTATAGTGTGGTGTGGTGTGGTGTAAAGTGTCTGTGTGCTGTATAGTGTGGTGTGGTGTGGTGTAAAGTGTCCGTGTGCTGTATGGTGTGGTGTGGTGTGGTGTAAAGTGTCTGTGTGCTGTATAGTGTGGTGTGGTGTAAAGTGTCCGTGTGCTGTATGGTGTGGTGTGGTGTGGTGTAAAGTGTCCGTGTGCTGTATAGTGTGGTGTGGTGTAAAGTGTCTGTGTGCTGTATAGTGTGGTGTGGTGTAAAGTGTCCGTGTGCTGTATGGTGTGGTGTGGTGTGGTGTAAAGTGTCCGTGTGCTGTATAGTGTGGTGTGGTGTAAAGTGTCCGTGTGCTGTATAGTGTGGTGTGGTGTAAAGTGTCCGTGTGCTGTATAGTGTGGTGTGGTGTGGTGTGGTGTGGTGTAAAGTGTCTGTGTGCTGTATAGTGTGGTGTGTGGTGTGGTGTAAAGTGTCCGTGTGCTGTATGGTGTGGTGTGGTGTAAAGTGTCTGTGTGCTGTATAGTGTGGTGTGGTGTAAAGTGTCTGTGTGCTGTATAGTGTGGTGTGGTGTGGTGTAAAGTGTCTGTGTGCTGTATAGTGTGGTGTGTGGTGTGGTGTGGTGTAAAGTGTCCGTGTGCTGTATAGTGTGGTGTGGTGTAAAGTGTCTGTGTGCTGTATAGTGTGGTGTGGTGTAAAGTGTCTGTGTGCTGTATAGTGTGGTGTGGTGTAAAGTGTCTGTGTGCTGTATAGTGTGGTGTGTGGTGTGGTGTAAAGTGTCTGTGTGCTGTATAGTGTGGTGTGGTGTAAAGTGTCTGTGTGCTGTATAGTGTGGTGTGGTGTAAAGTGTCCGTGTGCTGTATAGTGTGGTGTGGTGTAAAGTGTCTGTGTGCTGTATAGTGTGGTGTGGTGTAAAGTGTCTGTGTGCTGTATAGTGTGGTGTGGTGTAAAGTGTCCGTGTGCTGTATGGTGTGGTGTGGTGTGGTGTAAAGTGTCTGTGTGCTGTATAGTGTGGTGTGGTGTGGTGTAAAGTGTCTGTGTGCTGTATAGTGTGGTGTGGTGTAAAGTGTCCGTGTGCTGTATGGTGTGGTGTGGTGTGGTGTAAAGTGTCCGTGTGCTGTATAGTGTGGTGTGGTGTGGTGTAAAGTGTCTGTGTGCTGTATAGTGTGGTGTGGTGTGGTGTAAAGTGTCCGTGTGCTGTATGGTGTGGTGTGGTGTGGTGTAAAGTGTCTGTGTGCTGTATAGTGTGGTGTGGTGTAAAGTGTCCGTGTGCTGTATGGTGTGGTGTGGTGTGGTGTAAAGTGTCCGTGTGCTGTATAGTGTGGTGTGGTGTAAAGTGTCTGTGTGCTGTATAGTGTGGTGTGGTGTAAAGTGTCCGTGTGCTGTATGGTGTGGTGTGGTGTGGTGTAAAGTGTCCGTGTGCTGTATAGTGTGGTGTGGTGTAAAGTGTCCGTGTGCTGTATAGTGTGGTGTGGTGTAAAGTGTCCGTGTGCTGTATAGTGTGGTGTGGTGTGGTGTGGTGTAAAGTGTCTGTGTGCTGTATAGTGTGGTGTGTGGTGTGGTGTAAAGTGTCTGTGTGCTGTATAGTGTGGTGTGTGGTGTGGTGTGGTGTAAAGTGTCCGTGTGCTGTATAGTGTGGTGTGGTGTAAAGTGTCTGTGTGCTGTATAGTGTGGTGTGGTGTGGTGTAAAGTGTCCGTGTGCTGTATAGTGTGGTGTGGTGTAAAGTGTCTGTGTGCTGTATGGTGTGGTGTGGTGTGGTGTAAAGTGTCTGTGTGCTGTATAGTGTGGTGTGGTGTAAAGTGTCTGTGTGCTGTATAGTGTGGTGTGGTGTAAAGTGTCTGTGTGCTGTATAGTGTGGTGTGGTGTGGTGTAAAGTGTCTGTGTGCTGTATAGTGTGGTGTGTGGTGTGGTGTAAAGTGTCTGTGTGCTGTATAGTGTGGTGTGTGGTGTGGTGTAAAGTGTCCGTGTGCTGTATAGTGTGGTGTGGTGTAAAGTGTCCGTGTGCTGTATGGTGTGGTGTGGTGTGGTGTGGTGTGGTGTAAAGTGTCTGTGTGCTGTATAGTGTGGTGTGGTGTAAAGTGTCTGTGTGCTGTATAGTGTGGTGTGGTGTGGTGTAAAGTGTCTGTGTGCTGTATAGTGTGGTGTGGTGTGGTGTAAAGTGTCTGTGTGCTGTATAGTGTGGTGTGGTGTGGTGTAAAGTGTCTGTGTGCTGTATAGTGTGGTGTGGTGTAAAGTGTCTGTGTGCTGTATAGTGTGGTGTGGTGTGGTGTAAAGTGTCTGTGTGCTGTATAGTGTGGTGTGTGGTGTGGTGTAAAGTGTCTGTGTGCTGTATAGTGTGGTGTGTGGTGTGGTGTAAAGTGTCCGTGTGCTGTATAGTGTGGTGTGGTGTGGTGTAAAGTGTCTGTGTGCTGTATAGTGTGGTGTGGTGTAAAGTGTCCGTGTGCTGTATGGTGTGGTGTGGTGTGGTGTAAAGTGTCTGTGTGCTGTATGGTGTGGTGTGGTGTAAAGTGTCTGTGTGCTGTATAGTGTGGTGTGGTGTAAAGTGTCTGTGTGCTGTATAGTGTGGTGTGGTGTAAAGTGTCTGTGTGCTGTATAGTGTGGTGTGGTGTGGTGTAAAGTGTCCGTGTGCTGTATGGTGTGGTGTGGTGTGGTGTAAAGTGTCCGTGTGCTGTATAGTGTGGTGTGGTGTGGTGTAAAGTGTCTGTGTGCTGTATAGTGTGGTGTGGTGTAAAGTGTCCGTGTGCTGTATGGTGTGGTGTGGTGTGGTGTAAAGTGTCTGTGTGCTGTATAGTGTGGTGTGGTGTAAAGTGTCTGTGTGCTGTATAGTGTGGTGTGGTGTAAAGTGTCCGTGTGCTGTATGGTGTGGTGTGGTGTAAAGTGTCTGTGTGCTGTATAGTGTGGTGTGGTGTGGTGTAAAGTGTCTGTGTGCTGTATAGTGTGGTGTGGTGTAAAGTGTCCGTGTGCTGTATGGTGTGGTGTGGTGTGGTGTAAAGTGTCCGTGTGCTGTATAGTGTGGTGTGGTGTGGTGTAAAGTGTCTGTGTGCTGTATAGTGTGGTGTGGTGTGGTGTAAAGTGTCTGTGTGCTGTATAGTGTGGTGTGGTGTAAAGTGTCCGTGTGCTGTATGGTGTGGTGTGGTGTAAAGTGTCCGTGTGCTGTATAGTGTGGTGTGGTGTAAAGTGTCTGTGTGCTGTATAGTGTGGTGTGGTGTAAAGTGTCCGTGTGCTGTATAGTGTGGTGTGGTGTAAAGTGTCTGTGTGCTGTATAGTGTGGTGTGGTGTGGTGTAAAGTGTCTGTGTGCTGTATAGTGTGGTGTGGTGTGGTGTAAAGTGTCTGTGTGCTGTATAGTGTGGTGTAAAGTGTCTGTGTGCTGTATAGTGTGGTGTGGTGTAAAGTGTCCGTGTGCTGTATAGTGTGGTGTGGTGTGGTGTAAAGTGTCTGTGTGCTGTATAGTGTGGTGTGGTGTAAAGTGTCTGTGCTGTATAGTGTGGTGTGGTGTAAAGTGTCCGTGTGCTGTATAGTGTGGTGTGGTGTAAAGTGTCCGTGTGCTGTATAGTGTGGTGTGGTGTGGTGTAAAGTGTCTGTGTGCTGTATAGTGTGGTGTGGTGTAAAGTGTCCGTGTGCTGTATGGTGTGGTGTGGTGTGGTGTAAAGTGTCCGTGTGCTGTATAGTGTGGTGTGGTGTGGTGTAAAGTGTCTGTGTGCTGTATAGTGTGGTGTGGTGTAAAGTGTCCGTGTGCTGTATAGTGTGGTGTGGTGTAAAGTGTCCGTGTGCTGTATGGTGTGGTGTGGTGTGGTGTAAAGTGTCCGTGTGCTGTATGGTGTGGTGTGGTGTGGTGTAAAGTGTCTGTGTGCTGTATAGTGTGGTGTGGTGTAAAGTGTCCGTGTGGTGTGGTGTAAAGTGTCTGTGTGCTGTATAGTGTGGTGTGGTGTGGTGTAAAGTGTCCGTGTGCTGTGTGGTGTGGTGTAAAGTGTCTGTGTGCTGTATAGTGTGGTGTGGTGTAAAGTGTCTGTGTGCTGTATAGTGTGGTGTGGTGTGGTGTAAAGTGTCTGTGTGCTGTATAGTGTGGTGTGTGGTGTGGTGTAAAGTGTCTGTGTGCTGTATAGTGTGGTGTGTGGTGTGGTGTAAAGTGTCCGTGTGCTGTATAGTGTGGTGTGTGGTGTGGTGTAAAGTGTCTGTGTGCTGTATAGTGTGGTGTGGTGTAAAGTGTCCGTGTGCTGTATGGTGTGGTGTGGTGTGGTGTAAAGTGTCTGTGTGCTGTATGGTGTGGTGTGGTGTAAAGTGTCTGTGTGCTGTATAGTGTGGTGTGGTGTAAAGTGTCTGTGTGCTGTATAGTGTGGTGTGGTGTAAAGTGTCTGTGTGCTGTATAGTGTGGTGTGGTGTGGTGTAAAGTGTCCGTGTGCTGTATGGTGTGGTGTGGTGTGGTGTAAAGTGTCCGTGTGCTGTATAGTGTGGTGTGGTGTGGTGTAAAGTGTCTGTGTGCTGTATAGTGTGGTGTGGTGTAAAGTGTCCGTGTGCTGTATGGTGTGGTGTGGTGTGGTGTAAAGTGTCTGTGTGCTGTATAGTGTGGTGTGGTGTAAAGTGTCTGTGTGCTGTATAGTGTGGTGTGGTGTATAGTGTGGTGTGGTGTAAAGTGTCTGTGTGCTGTATAGTGTGGTGTGGTGTAAAGTGTCCGTGTGCTGTATGGTGTGGTGTGGTGTGGTGTAAAGTGTCCGTGTGCTGTATAGTGTGGTGTGGTGTAAAGTGTCCGTGTGCTGTATAGTGTGGTGTGGTGTAAAGTGTCTGTGTGCTGTATAGTGTGGTGTGGTGTAAAGTGTCCGTGTGCTGTATAGTGTGGTGTGGTGTGGTGTGGTGTAAAGTGTCCGTGTGCTGTATAGTGTGGTGTGGTGTGGTGTAAAGTGTCTGTGTGCTGTATAGTGTGGTGTGGTGTGGTGTAAAGTGTCCGTGTGCTGTATAGTGTGGTGTGGTGTGGTGTAAAGTGTCTGTGTGCTGTATAGTGTGGTGTGGTGTAAAGTGTCCGTGTGCTGTATGGTGTGGTGTGGTGTAAAGTGTCCGTGTGCTGTATAGTGTGGTGTGGTGTGGTGTAAAGTGTCCGTGTGGTGTGGTGTGGTGTGGTGTAAAGTGTCCGTGTGCTGTATAGTGTGGTGTGGTGTGGTGTAAAGTGTCTGTGTGCTGTATAGTGTGGTGTGGTGTGGTGTAAAGTGTCCGTGTGCTGTATAGTGTGGTGTGGTGTGGTGTAAAGTGTCCGTGTGCTGTATAGTGTGGTGTGGTGTAAAGTGTCTGTGTGCTGTATAGTGTGGTGTGGTGTGGTGTAAAGTGTCCGTGTGCTGTATAGTGTGGTGTGGTGTGGTGTAAAGTGTCTGTGTGCTGTATAGTGTGGTGTGGTGTAAAGTGTCCGTGTGCTGTATGGTGTGGTGTGGTGTAAAGTGTCCGTGTGCTGTATAGTGTGGTGTGGTGTAAAGTGTCTGTGTGCTGTATAGTGTGGTGTGGTGTAAAGTGTCCGTGTGCTGTATAGTGTGGTGTGGTGTGGTGTAAAGTGTCCGTGTGCTGTATAGTGTGGTGTGGTGTGGTGTAAAGTGTCTGTGTGCTGTATGGTGTGGTGTGGTGTAAAGTGTCTGTGTGCTGTATAGTGTGGTGTGGTGTAAAGTGTCTGTGTGCTGTATAGTGTGGTGTGGTGTGGTGTAAAGTGTCTGTGTGCTGTATAGTGTGGTGTGGTGTAAAGTGTCCGTGTGCTGTATGGTGTGGTGTGGTGTAAAATATAAAGTTCACTGTGCTGTGCGAGTCCAGAGTTAGTGTTGTAGTGCGAAAAGAAAAATGTGTGCAGAGAAGTGTGATGATGGAAAGAGTGAAGTGATGGAGAGAAGAAGTGTGATGATGGAAAAAGTGAAGTGATGGAGAGAAGAAGTGTGATGATGGAAAGAGTGAAGTGATGGAGAGAAGAAGTGTGATGATGGAAAGAGTGAAGTGATGGAGAGAAGAAGTGTGATGATGGAAAGAGTGAAGTAATGGAGAGAAGAAGTGTGATGATGGAGAGAGTGAAGTGATGAAGAGAAGGAGTGAAGTGATGGAAAGAAGAAGTGTGATGATGGAGAGAGTGAAGTGTGATGATGGAGAGAGTGAAGTGATGGAGAGAAGAAGTGTGATGATGGAGAGAGTGAAGTGTGATGATGGAGAGAGTGAAGTGTGATGATGGAGAGAGTGAAGTGTGATGATGGAGAGAGTGAAGTGTGATGATGGAGAGAGTGAAGTGTGATGATGGAGAGAGTGAAGTGTGATGATGGAGAGAGTGAAGTGTGATGATGGAGAGAGTGAAGTGATGAAGAGAAGGAGTGAAGTGATGAAGAGAAGAAGTGAAGTGATGAAGAGAAGGAGTGAAGTGATGGAAAGAAGAAGTGTGATGATGGAGAGAGTGAAGTGATGGAGAGAGTGAAGTGTGATGATGGAGAGAGTGAAGTGATGGAGAGAAGAAGTGTGATGATGGAGAGAGTGAAGTGATGATGGAGAGAGTGAAGTGATAAAGAGAAGAAGTGTGATGATGAAGAGAGTGAAGTGATGGAGAGAAGAAGTGTGATGATGGAGAGAGTGAAGTGATGGAGAGAAGAAGTGTGATGATGGAGAGAGTGGAGCAGTTTTTAGATCCAGGGTGTTTCCTGGTTTAAACTCCGAATGGCCTATGGGAAGAAGCTCCTCCTCATTCTCTCTGTGTTCGCTTTCAGGGAGCACCACAAAGAAAAGAGTCCATTGTTGTGATGGCTGAGGTCCTTCACAATCTTCCTGGCCCAGTAACACAATCGTTCCTTCTCCTGTATCACCTCATTAACTGTCCGTGTGGAAACATAGCAAAGGTTCCGTTTGGTGTCCTGATGATTTACGTCATTTAAACCATCAATATTACTTTAAAACATTTACAATAATTTTTTGTCTTCATGCTCTATGTTGAATCCATATTTCCAGGTCCATGTTGCTTAAAGTATTAAAACAGGAAGTATTAATATATGGTACATTTAGAACAGATAGAATGTGCGATTTAGTTGCGATTAAATCTGTACAATTGTACATAGTATATCTTTTTTTACTTCTCATTACATCTGCACTATTTTGTATCTATTTGTATCTTTATATATTTATATACTTACTGTACATTCTGCCCAACATTTTACATTCATGTATATGTGTGTATATAATGTGTGCGTGTGTGTGTGTGTATATATATATATATATATATATATAGACTTGTTTATTCAGCTTGCCTATCTGCACACTTCCTCTTCAATGCCACAGCCTTAGAGCATCTATCTGTACATCTTAATGATGTCCACACGTCTCTGCACTGCTGCAGCCTTTATATTTATTCACATGCTACATATGATACATGTTTATCTTCACTTTTTGCACGATTGCTACTTTTTGCAATTCTGGTAGATACCAAACTGCATTTTGTTGCTGTGTACCTGTACTATGCAATAATAACTATCTATCTATCTATCTATCTATCTATCTATCTATCTATCTATCTATCTATCTATCTATCTATCTATCTATCTATCTATCTATCTATCTATCTATCTATCTATCTATCTATCTATCTATCTATCTATCTATCTATCTATCTATCTATCTATCTATCTATCTATGATGTGAGGTCCAGTTAACAGCTAAAACAGGTAGAAGTAATAACTACTTTTTACTGAAGTACATGTCTGAGCCAAAACTTCTTTACTTTCACTTGAGTAAAAAAGTATAATCAGTACATCAACATTTACTCGAGTATTTTAAACCATGAGGATCTGTACCAGTGTTTACACTTCTCCTCATACAGTACTGTATATTCAGAGTAAACAGTAGGTTTACTAGTTGGCGCTATCTCAGGTTTTGTGTCTTGTCTTGTGTTGTCTTGTGTTGTTGAGTGTAGCACCAGGGTTCCAGAGGAACGTTGTCTCATTTTTACTGTGTACAACTGTGTATAGTAGAAATGACAATAAAAGCCTCTTGACTTGACTTCTACTTAAGTAAAGGATGTGTGTACTTTTGCCACCTCTACCTCTCCGTGAGCAGAACATTTTCACTGGGTCTCCTCGTGGTTCTCCTGATCAGTACATCAGCATGGATCTGGTGAGGAAACTTCTGTGTGGTCACGTATATCTTCTGCTGGTATTGGACTACACAATGTGCTGAGGCACCTCAATATAAATGGTTTCTGTATCTTTCCTGCTTCTGAGTGAAGTGCTTCATGTCCTGCTGAAGAACCAGCTTTAACTGTGTACATTGTGTGTTTGTGTTCTTGCACTTTTTAATGTATTACACTTCTTAAAATATCAGTGGGTAAATTAACCCCAACACACACACACACACACACACACACACACACACACACACACACACACACACACCCCTTCCCTTGCTGTGTGATGTAAGTATATTACAGCCTCTGTGTTCCTCAGCTGTCTGGTGGAGGATCAGCTATCTCTCAATCACACACACACACACACACACACACACACACCCCTCCCCTTGCTGTGTGATGTAAGTATATTACAGCCTCTGTGTTCCTTAGCTGTCTGGTGGAGGATCAGCTATCTCTCAACCACACACATACACACACTTTCTCTCAGCAGGTAACGCTCCATTCACTATTTTATTGCATGGGTCAACGTTCACTGCTGTGGTTTGTCAGTGTGTGTGTGTGTCTTTGTGTGTGTTTTGATCAGCACCATGTGTGACGTGTACACAGTGGAGTTAAACGCTCCTGGACCCTGGGGTTTCAGACTACAGGGTGGAAAAGACTTCAGCATGCCGCTCACCATTTCACGAGTGAGACACACGCATACACATACACACATATACACGCATGCATCCACAAATGTGTGTTGATTGTCCATATTTTTTCGCTGCACTGTACTTGTATCTCTCTCTCTGTACATGTATCAGTTACAGGTTAATACACACACTCTGACATCACACACTCTTCTGGTCCTCTTTGGTATGAATGTAATTCCCATGATGTCATTTTGCCAAAGGCTGTTGAAAAGTGCTTCATGATTGATTTTCCAGCCCACTGTGTGTGTGTGTGTGTGTGTGTGTGTGTGTGTGTGTGTGTGTGTGTGTTGCAGCTGACAGACAATGGTAAAGCAGCTAAAGCAGGTGTTGCTGTTGGTGATGCCGTCATCTCTATAGGAGACCTCAAAACTGAGGACCTGAATCATCTGGAGGCTCAGAGCAAGGTCAAGGAATGTAACAGCAACCTGAAACTCACACTGCAGAGGTACACACACACACACACACACACACACACACACACACACACACACACACTCTGAGTGATTTGCTTTCAGATAGGTGAATAACTGATACTCATTTTCAATGTGATGGTCAGTGGCGCTTTTTAGACACAGGCCTTGGAGAGGTTGAGACATCTGTAACTGAAGGGACTGCAAGTGCAAGAAAACCAGGTTGAGAGAAGGTCATCAGGTGTAAGTAAAGGTCTGTTCAGGTGTAAGAAGGTGTGATTAGGTGGAGGTGTGGTTAGATGTAAGTGGAAGTGTGGTCAGGTGGAGGTGTGGTCAGGTAAAAGTGTGGTCAGGTGGAGGTGTGCTTAGATGTAAGTGGAAGTGTGGTCAGGTGGAGGTGTGCTTAGATGTAAGTGGAAGTGTGGTCAGGTGGAGGTGTGGTCAGGTAAAAGTGTGGTCAGGTGGAGGTGTGGTTAGTTGTAATTGGGAGTGTGGTCAGGTGGAGGTGTGGTTAGATGTAAGTGGAAGTGTGGTCTGGTGGAGGTGTGGTCAGGTGGAAGTGTGGTTAGATGTAAGTGGAGGTGTGGTCAGGTGGAAGTGTGGTGAGGTGGAGGTGTGGTCTGGTGGAGGTGTGGTCAGGTAAAAGTGTGGTCAGGTGGAAGTGTGGTTAGATGTAAGTGGAAGTGTGGTCTGGTGGAGGTGTGCTTAGATGTAAGTGAAAGTGGGGTCAGGTGGAGGTGCGGTCAGGTAAAAGTGTGGTCAGGTGGGAGTGTAGTTAGATGTAAGTGGAAGTGTGGTCTGGTAAAGGTGTGGTTAGATGTAAGTGGAAGTGTGGTCTGGTGGAGGTGTGGTCAGGTAAAAGTGTGGTCAGGTGGTAGTGTGGTTAGATGTAAGTGGGAGTGTGGTCAGGTAAAAGTGTGGTCAGTGGAGGTGTGGTTAGATGTAAGTGGGAGTGTGGTCAGGCGGAGGTCTAGTCAGGTGGAGGTGTAATCAGCTAAATGTGTGGTCAGGTGGAGGTGTGGTTAGATGTAAGTGGGAGTGTGGTCAGGTGGAGGTGTATTCAGCTAAAAGTGTGGTCAGGTGGAGGTGTGGTTAGATGAAAGTGGAAGTGTGGTCAGATGGAGGTGTGGTTAGATGTAAGTGGAAGTGTGGTCTGGTGGAGGTGTGGCCAGGTAAAAGTGTGGTCAGGTGGAAGTGTGGTTAGATGTAAGTGGAGTTGTGGTCAGGTGGAGGTGTGGTCAGGTGGAGGTGTGGTCTGGTGGAAGTGTGGTCTGGTGGAGGTGTGGTCAGGTAAAAGTGTGGTCAGGTGGGAGTGTGGTTAGATGTAAGTGGAAGTGTGGTCAAGTGGAGGTGTGGTTAGATGCAAGTGGAAGTGTGGTCTGGTGGAGGTGTGGTCAGGTAAAAGTGTGGTCAGGTGGAAGTGTGGTTAGATGTAAGTGGAAGTGTGGTCTGGTGGAGGTGTGGTCAGGTAAAAGTGTGGTCAGGTGAAAGTGTGGTTAGATGTAAGTGAAAGTGTGGTCAGGTAGAGTTCTGGTCAGGTAAAAGTGTGGTCTGGTGGAGGTGTGGTTAGATGTAAGTGGAAGTGTGGTCTGGTGGAGGTGTGGTCAGGTAAAAGTGTGGTCAGGTGGAAGTGTGGTTAGATGTAAGTGGAAGTGTGGTCTAGTGGAGGTGTGGTCAGATGTAAGTGGAAGTGTGGTCTGGTGGAGGTGTGGTCAGGTAAAAGTGTGGTCAGGTGGAAGTGTGGTTAGATGTAAGTGAAAGTGTGGTCAGGTGGAGGTGTGGTCAGGTAAAAGTGTGGTCTGGTGGAGGTGTGGTTAGATGTAAGTGGAAGTGTGGTCTGGTGGAGGTGTGGTCAGGTAAAAGTGTGGTCAGGTGGAAGTGTGGTTAGATGTAAGTGGAAGTGTGATCAGGTGGAGGTGTGATCAGGTGTGGTCAGGTGGAGGTGTGGTCAGATGAAGCTCCTCCCAGCAGGCTGTGATTTGTTATTTAATAATGATAAGTAAATAAATCAGACAGATACATTACAATATTTTATTATTAGAACAAATTCTTCTGTGTCAGCAGCAACCGAACCATCTGTTACTGACTCTCTGACATGTGACATATGAAATAAAGACCACACTCTGTAACACATCCACACTCGCTCTCAGGTCCTCATTAGTCTGCTTAGTAACGGCTCTGACTGTGTTCATGATGTTTTGTGTTTTTACAGAGCTGCCAGTGTTCCCAAACCTGCTGCAGCACCCAGTCAGGTACCATCACACACCTACACACACCGCAGGACATGTACACATGGGTCTGTGTGGAGGACGAATGTAATCACAGGAATAGGAGTATTTTACCATTTTGTCATAGTGGGGACATTTGGCTGATGATTAATTGAAAACCTGTGTTTTTTCATTAAAAACTCTCAAAAAAATCCTTTATTTCCTACATTAAGCCTTTTGTCAGTGGAAGGTCCTCACTAAGATAGTATGAAATATGTGTGTGTGTGTGACAATGTATTTATAGAACAGGGTAAAACTATATGTCCTCTGGTTTGGTGTGGGTGTGTGTGTGTGTGTGAGGGAAATTAAGCAGTAGGTTTCTCAGAGCAGCATTACTGGGCAGGAGAAACGAAGCTCTGATTACGCACACATGTTTTACTATCTTTGTGAGGACATTTTATTTATTTCTGTTTAACATTGAATATATACATTTGTATGTGGTATTCATGATGATGATGATGATGATGATCATTGTCCCTCTTTTTCTATTCCACAGACAATCACAGTTACAACGAAGTTAGTATCGTGTGTGTGTGTGTGTGTGTTAGTAAATGTAAGCAATACTGCTCCCAAGTTAACAATGTGTGTGTGTGTGTGTGTGTGTGTCCTGCAGCTCTCTTGCTACAGTTATTGGGCCTCCAGTGCGCAGGTAAGTGAAAGATAAAATACCTCCTTCACAATTCCTGTAAATGGTCTCTCACACACTCTTCTCTATTCTGGGCCACGGGGAAGTGCCTGTTCTGTTCCTGAACACGACTGATGTTCACGAGTCACAACTGCAGCTCACAGCGTGATTCACTACAAATAATATCACACTGTAACAAAACTCTCCATTCCACAACATTGTGTGTGTGTGTGTGTGTGTGTGTAGGGTGATCCGTAAGCCCATCATACAGACAGATATCGGGTTCTACCACGAGTCATCTCATGCTGATGCGAGCAGGAAACGCATCATGGAGGACACCGAGGACTGGAGACCCAGAACAGGGACGTCTCAGTCACGCTCATTCCACATCCTCGCCCAGATCACTGGCACAGACGGTGTGTGTGTGTGTGAGGAGGATTCCCTTGAGTGGGGTTGCAGTGTGTTTAAAAAAGGAGGGATTTAAATGTGTGTGTGTGTGTGTGTGTGTTTCTCTGCAGACTTGCCAGAGGAGAACAAGAATTTGAACAAGAATGCAGTGAAGTAAGTACTAAGCCTTGCACAATTCTGTACATACAGTGATAAGCTCCTCCCCCACTCCCCCTCTCTCTATTTGTGTGATGAATAGAGAGATGAAGAAGATTGAAGTTGGGCCGCAGTATCATAAACTGAGAAACTGGCACCATGGAGTTTCTGCCCGAACCCTCAACGTACTCAGTCTCATCTAATGTGTGTCTAAATGTGTATGTGTGTGTGTGTGTGTGTGTGGACTGGGTGATGTGGTTTTAAGGCTGAGCAGGTTGGAGCTATGAGGCGTGAAGATCACAGACGGTGTGTGTGTGTGTGTGTGTGTGTGTTTGCGGCTCATGTAGGGGAATGAAATGATGTTCTGGATTTGTGAGCAGCAGAAGGTTTCCCACTAGAAACTGGAGCTTTAACGTTGTGTTTGCAGGCAGGAGATTTGAGTTGTAGTTAAGCACAGATTTGGTGATCGCTAGTTAGCGTGGTGTTTTATCGCTCTACTACATGAAGCTCTGAAAATGTACATGAGATCTGCATGTTTACTGAAACCACCTTATTGCCCAGCATGACTATTCACACTAGTGCCTTAAAGTTAGGATTTAGCCTGGTGTGTGTGTGTGTGTGTGTGTGTGTTTGTGTAAATATATAAATATAAAGAATAGATATTTCTGGGTGATAGTCATTAAAGTGTCAGTGATTAGTTTTGTTTTAGCTTCTGCTGATAAAAATCTTCTTTCAAAAGGATTTCAAGCCTCTGATTTCTTTCCTTTTGTTTTCCTTGATGAGAAAATAAACTCATTCACCCCCACCCCCACCTCCACCTCCACGTTTACGTCTACCTCCACCTCTACCTTACCCTCCACGTTTATGTTCACCTATACCTCCACATCCACCTTCACTCTCTCCTCACACACACACACACACACACACACACACACACTTCCCTAATAACATCATTTTCCACACATTTAATATCAGACACTGACTGATTCATTCCTCCATATGAAGGATAAATCCTACCTAATTTTAAATTCTAAAATCACACACACACACACACACACACACACACACACACACACACACACACACACACACGTGTCAAGTGTTTTATTAGCATAGTTATTAAAGCTTCAAAATCAAAACAACAAAGAAAACCTCACAATCTCTGTTAGTATAAAATAATTCACACACACACACACACACACACACACACACACACACACACAGTATTTGGTGATGGAATGTTATTAAGGCTTCTTTTAGACTCAGTCAGAATCTTCATCATCCAGATACTCCTCAGCATTGCTGTGCGTGCGTGTGATCACTGCAACACACACAATAAGTTCAGTGTGTTTATTTGTGTGTGTGTGTGTGTGTGTGTGTGTGTGTGTGTGTGTGTTAGAGCCTCACCGCTGCCCTGTTTCCTTTTCAGCAGAGATGAACACTGAGCGTTGGTGGCCATCTGCAGAGCCGTCTTCTTCTCATTATTCAACACATCTGTCCTCGCATCTGCACACACACATTACAGTTACTCAGACAATGAGTGCTGTAGCTCCACTGTGTGTGTGTGTGTGTGTGTGTGTGTGTGTGTGTGTGTGTGTGCACATACTCTTGTTTAGAAGCATCTCCACTATGTCTGAATATCCTTTCCAGGCTGCAGCATGCAGAGCCGTGTCTCCCAGTTTATTCTGCAATCACACACACACACACACACACACACACACACACACACACACACACAGTTCAATACAGTTAAAGAGATTAATAACTCTTAGTTTAATAAGAAACATTATTTTTATTATTATTATTCACCTGCTGATTAATCTCACAGTTCGGCTGGGAAAGTAGCAGCTCCACCACATCTATACACACACACACACACACACACATCAGTTATAAATACATTACAGGGCACACGTGCGTGTGTGTGTGTGTGTGTGTATATACCTCTGTGTCCCCCGTGACAGCCCCAGTATAGAGCCGTGTTTCCAGCTTTATCCAGTCCATTGATGCCAACCTTATTGTCCAAACACTCCCTGAGCCAGCTCAGATTCCCTACACACACACACACACACACACACACACACACACACACACACACACACGTCAAATGGGCTGTGCTGCAGGTGTGTAAAGGCATTTCAGCACTGTGATGTCACACCTCTCTTGGCCGCCTCATGCATTGGATTGTCAATAGACTCTGCCTGTTCAGCCACTGTAACACACACACACACACACACACACACACACACACACACACACACACGGTTAACCACGGTGCCTCTATGAAAATTGGATTGTAATAATCAGTATCTAAACATCTCTCTCTTCACTCAATCCTGACATGATGGAGCTCAACGTGTGTGTGTGTGTGTGTGTGTGTGTGTGTGTGTGTGTGTGTGTGTGTGTGTGTCTTACCATAATTACTGGGAATAAGACCAGTTCTCCCTCTGCATGTTCCCTTCCACCAGTTACTGTCACTCTACACACACAAGAGAAACACACATTACATGCTGCCTGATGTTTGTGTGTGTGTGTGTGTGTGTGTGTGTGTGTGTGTGTGTGTGTGTGTGTGTCTTACGGTGTCTGAAATGTATAAGATGTCTCCCTCCTCAAAGTAAAGCTCATCAGGCTGCAACACACACACACACACACACACACACACACACACACACACACACGGTCAAACATCACAAACTGACACAAAGTTTCATGTTATATTTCATTTAACTCACCGTCCGAGGATCAAATGTAAACATCGCCCGGAACACCTTCACCTGACCTGTAAACACACACACGCACACACACACACACAGTGTGGAACATATTAAATCACAGCTGCTTTCTTTGACACCTCTATAAGACCTCAGCTGAGCATGCTCAAGCATGTTACCTATCTCTCTCTCTCTCTCTCTCTCTCTCTCTCTCTCTCTCTCTCTCTCTCACACACACACACACACACACACACACCTGACTTGACTTGACACACACACACACACTGCCATCTGGTGGCTCAGGCACATTACCTCCACCATACACAGTGTCATTTTAACTGTCTATATTGTTATTGCTATATTGCTACAGACAGACAGACACACACACACACACACACACACACACACACACACACACACACACACACACACACAGTTCCCAGATGATTGCGTGTGTGTGTGTTCCTGTCTGGCTCGGAGTCAGTTGTACAGATCCCGGAAGTGAGTGCTGAGTGAGATTACAGTGAGATCTCATTACTGTATAGAGTAGTGATGGTGATGGTGGTGAATGTGATGGTGAAGATGATTTACAATAATAATACACAGCAGTGTGGACACTTGTTTCCGGTGTGTAATCACTGTAGTGTGTGTTACAGAACTCCTCCCTGAGCCTCACATCAACACTATAAGAACAGAAAGCGAACCGGAAGGGACAGACGCGGGACAGACGCGGGGACACTCACCTGGCTTGGCGGGTTTGGGTGGAGGTTTGGACATCCTGCCTCACTGCAGATCCTGAACACTTTTCTAAAGTTTGGCGGAATCGCAGCACTGGGCGCAGCCAGCAATGAGGAAGCGAACAATGCGGAAGTGCCTCCGTGCGCATGCGTGACTTCCCTGCGCCGCGCGCGTTCATGGTGTCGCTGCTGTTGAACGCCATCTGTTGTGCGCATGCGTGTAATTTCCTCGTTCCCGGTGTGTGCGTGCAGCTCGGTGTATCCTAGATTTACAACAAACACAAACACACACACCTGGAGCAGGAGGTCCACCAGTCCACCTGCACCCATCCGACCCCCTCTCTGAGGCTACACAAATCCAGACACATTTAAAAACAGCGTTTTAATCTAAAACGTTTCCTATCCACACTTACGCTTTCACTCGTTTCCCAAAAGTCCCTCATCCACACTGAAACATCTCATAACGCTCACGTCCCTGCACCTGTGCTGCACACCAGCACAACGAGAAACGCTTCGACCGCATCGTCTCTGTCTGCCGTTTACTGTCTGTCTCTTCAAAACCTCTCAGTATCGACTTCAAATGCGTTGTCTTTTTCAAAAGCCTCTGTTTTCACACAGTTCACGCTCAGATTTCAAATCTGCCCACTTTGTAAAGTGTTTTTAAAAAGCTACACTTTCTTTGACCAAAAAACACATAGACGGAAGGCCAAAACAGAGAATGTGTTTTCAAATAAAAGTGCATTAGTGTGAACTCTGCCTGAGGAAGTGCTGAAGAACACTGACTTCAGCAGAACCTGAGCTCCACTAAACTCTGTTCCCCTTCCAACACCTGCTGCTGAGCTCTGATTGGTCAGAAGCTGTTCATCAACTGCCAAACTCATGTTTATATTACTCTACTTATTCTAACACACACACACACACACACACACACACACACTGCCTTCTTGAGATGAAATTGTCTGCAAGTGTGTGTTTTACAAATTGTGTTATTAGCAGAATGCGGTAACATTAATTACTCTGTTCTGCAGGTTCAGTAATGGTGCAGATGTGTGTGATGATCGTTCCACTGAACACACAAACCAGTAAGATCCCACATTCTACTCTCCAACTCCCAGCAGTCATCACAGCCTCCAAACATGACCAGTACACACATCATCATCACCATCTTTACCATCATCATCACCATCACCCCCATCATCACCATCATTATCACCATCATCACCCAAACCCTAACCCATCATGATCATGATCACCATCATCATCTTCATAACTCTGTACAATAATGTGATCACTCATCTTATAGTGAAGGTCGTGTTTGAGGACCTGGGCTGAGGTTCTGAGCTCGTCAGCGTTGTTACTGTGCTCATGTTCTCACCTGATCCTCACTATTTCTTCTACATTTGTTTTTTTCTGCCTTGAAGTCTTTTGTGGTTTGTACCTGCATCTGCATTTTTCTGAGTCATGGTTACAGGACAGAACCTTAAGGAGATCTCTGCTAGGATTTAGGACACACCTCAGATTCCAAAAGTTCTAACAGCTTCTCTCTCAGTGTCTTTTAGCAGTGAGGTGTCAGTGGAGCATGCTAATTTCAT
>NC_139596.1:0-7500 GCF_946808225.1 Silurus aristotelis | reverse complement strand
TGACATTTCAAAATGTCTCACTTTCAACATTTGATATGTTTCTATATTCTGTTGTGAATAAAATATACATTTATGAGATTTGTAAATTATTGCATTCCTTTTTTTTTTTTTTAACATTCCTATTCCTAAACTTCAGTATCTTGTCTCCTCAGTCCCCAGACGTGTACAGAGTGTTATAAAGAGAAGAGGGGACGCCACACAGTGGAGACACGGCCTTGTCCCAACTTTTTTCAGATGTGTTGATGCCATGAAATATAAAATCAACTTATTTTTCCCTTAAAATTACACATTTTCTCAGTTTAAACATGTGATATGTCATCTGTGTTGTATTCTAAATAAAATATTGAAATTTAAAACTTTTTTAAACACAATTGCTTCAGTGTCTCAACTTTTTTGGAATCGGGTTTGTATGATTTAATACAAATTTGTTGTAGGAAACATGTAAATTGAACGAGGGAAAAAACATTTAAATGTAAATTTTTAAAATGAAATAAAAATAGAATTATTTCTTTTATTTTTAGGTTTCAGATTCTAACATGGAAGAAAAACTGTTATTTGATCATATAAAATTATTTAAAGAAATTACACAATAAATGATGTAACTATAAATATTATAATATTATTATTGTTTTGACTATGAGAACATTATTTATACTATTAATATATTTATTTTAGAAATTCGGCACATTTAACTGAACGTTTATTTTGTTGGGTTGCAGTTCAGAGTGTTGACTGTGAGTGTGTGTGTGAAAGTATGTGTGTATGTGTGTGTTTCTGGGGGCGGCTGTGTTCTGAATGCAGGTGTAAGGTCATTAGTGCCACCTCACTGGTTCTGCTCCATAGTTTTCATTCTTTTGAGAGACGTGACGTTCCTCCGTCTGCATCTTAAACATGAAAGGACAAACGCCAGGAACGTGATGCAACACACACACACACACACACACACACACACACACACACACACACACACACACACACACGCCCAGGTGGTTATAAAAGCAGCTTCTGGTTTGTGTGTGTGTGAGAAAGAGAGAAACAGCAAGAAGGTGCTCTGACATGAACTTCATCCTGCTCTCTTCTCTGCTCTGCCTTGGTGAGTATATACACACACACACACACACACACACACACACACACACACACACATTCATCGCTCACTCTTTGCTGTAGATATGACTCTGATTTACTGTTACTTTTGTGTGTGTGTGTGTGTGGGGGGGGGGGGGGGGGTAGTTGGCTATGTAAAAGCAGGTTCTTACCTGAAAAATTCCTGCCCTTGAGGAATCTGAGGAAAAGAATCACATGCACACACACACACACACACACACACACACACACACACACACACACACACACACACACACACACACACACAGAGTATCCTTGTATCTTTTTTTTTAAACATTAACACAATTTAATACACTTTTTTAGAAGTGTGTGTGTGTGTGTGTGTGTGTGTGTGTGTGTGTGTGTGTGTGTGTGTGTGTGTGTGTGTGTGTGTGTGAGAGAGAGAGAGAGGGAAATACTGATGCAGGTAAAGCATTAGAAGACAAAAGGAAGGAGGAGTGCTTATTGTTCACACAGCTATTTCAGTACAGAGACACACCTCATACACACACACACACACACACACACACACACACAGATCAGTGTGACATGCTCAACACACACTTCACAATGAGCTGCATTCAGCATGACTCAGAGACACACTGCAGTGTTCATTCATTTCAGATTGTGTTACACTTCATAGGCCACAACTGAGCTTAACTACGGGATTTAAGGGGTAGTGTTTAGGGATTTAAGGGGAAGTGTTTAGGGATTTAAGGGGAAGTGTTTAGTAATGTAAGGGGAAGTGTTTAGGGATTAAAGGGGAAGTGTTTAGGGATTTAAGGGGTAGTGTTTAGGGATTTAAGGGGAAGTGTTTAGGGATTTAAGGGGTAGTGTTTAGGGATTTAAGGGGTAGTGTTTAGGGATTTAAGGGAAAGTGTTTGGGGATTTAAAGAGAAGTGTTTAGGGATTTAAGGGGAAGTGTTTAGTAATGTAAGGGGAAGTGTTTAGGGATTAAAGGGGAAGAGTTTAGGGATTAAAGGGGAAGTGTTTAGGGATTTAAGGGGAAGTGTTTAGGGATTTAAGGGGTAGTGTTTAGGGATTTAAGGGGTAGTGTTTAGGGATTTAAGGGGAAGTGTTTGGGGATTTAAAGGGAAGTGTTTAGGGATTTAAGGGGAAGTGTTTAGTAATGTAAGGGGAAGTGTTTAGGGATTAAAGGGGAAGTGTTTAGGGATTTAAGGGGTAGTGTTTAGGGATTTAAGGGGTAGTGTTTAGGGATTTAAGGGGAAGTGTTTAGGGATTTAAGGGGTAGTGTTTAGGGATTTAAGGGGAAGTGTTTGGGGATTTAGAGGGAAGTGTTTAGGGATTTAAGGGGAAGTGTTTAGTAATGTAAGGGGAAGTGTTTAGGGATTAAAGGGGAAGTGTTTAGGGATTTAAGGGGTAGTGTTTAGGGATTTAAGGGGAAGTGTTTAGGGATTTAAGGGGAAGTGTTTAGGGATTTAAGGGGTAGTGTTTTCGGATTTAAGGGGAAGTGTTTGGGGATTTAAGGGGAAGTGTTTAGGGATTTAAGGGGAAGTGTTTAGTGATTTAAGGGGTAGTGTTTAGGGATTTAAGGGGAAGTGTTTAGGGATTTTAGGGGTAGTGTTGAGGGATTTAAGGGGAAGTGTTGAGGGATTTAAGGGGAAGTGTTTAGTGATTTAAGGGGTAGTGTTTAGGGATTTAAGGGGAAGTGTTTAGGGATTTAAGGGGAAGTGTTTAGGGATTTAAGGGGAAGTGTTTAGGGATTTAAGGGGTAGTGTTTAGGGATTTAAGGGGAAGTGTTTAGGGATTTAAGGGGAAGTGTTTAGGGATTTAAGGGGAAGTGTTTAGGGATTTAAGGGGAAGTGTTTAGTGATTTAAGGGGTAGTGTTTAGGGATTTAAGGGGAAGTGTTTAGGGATTTAAGGGGAAGTGTTTAGGGATTTTAGGGGTAGTGTTTAGGGATTTAAGGGGAAGTGTTTAGGGATTTAAGGGGAAGTGTTTAGTGATTTAAGGGGTAGTGTTTAGTGATTTAGGGGAAGTGTTTAGGGATTTAAGAGGAAGTGTCTAGGGATTTAAGGGGTAGTGTTTAGGGATTTAAGGGGAAGTGTTTAGGGATTTAAGGGGAAGTGTTTAGTGATTTAAGGGGAAGTGTTTAGTGATTTAAGGGGAAGTGTTTAGGGATTTAAGGGGAAGTGTTTAGGGATTTAAGGGGAAGTGTTTAGGGATTTTAGGGGTAGTGTTTAGGGATTTAAGGGGAAGTGTTTAGTGATTTAAGGGGAAGTGTTTAGTGATTTAAGGGGAAGTGTTAAGTGATTTAAGGGGAAGTGTTCTGTGATTTAAGGGGAAGTGTTTAGTGATTTAAGGGGTAGTGTTTAGGGATTTAAGGGGAAGTGTTTAGTGATTTAAGGGGTAGTGTTTAGGGATTTAAGGGGTAGTGTTTGGGGATTTAAGGGGAAGTGTTTAGTAATGTAAGGGGAAGTGTTTAGGGATTTAAGGGGAAGTGTTTAGTGATTTAGGGGAAGTGTTTAGGGATTTAAGGGGAAGTGTTTAGTGATTTAAGGGGTAGTGTTTAGGGATTTAAGGGGAAGTGTTTAGGGATTTAAGGGGAAGTGTTTAGGGATTTAAGGGAAAGTGTTTAGGGATTTTAGGGTTAGTGTTTAGGGATTTAAGGGGTAGTGTTTAGGGATTTAAGGGGAAGTGTTTAGGGATTTAAGGGGAAGTGTTTAGTGATTTAAGGGGAAGTGTTTAGGGATTTTAGGGTTAGTGTTTAGGGATTTAAGGGGTAGTGTTTAGGGATTTAAGGGGAAGTGTTTAGGGATTTAAGGGGAAGTGTTTAGTGATTTAAGGGGAAGTGTTAAGTGATTTAAGGGGAAGTGTTAAGTGATTTAAGGGGAAGTGTTCTGTGATTTAAGGGGAAGTGTTTAGTGATTTTAGGGGTAGTGTTTAGGGATTTAAGGGGAAGTGTTTAGTGATTTAAGGGGAAGTGTTTAGTGATTTAAGGGGTAGTGTTTAGGGATTTAAGGGGAAGTGTTTAGTGATTTAAGGGGTAGTGTTTAGGGATTTAAGGGGAAGTGTTTAGGGATTTAAGGGGAAGTGTTTAGGGATTTAAGGGGAAGTGTTTAGGGATTTTAGGGGTAGTGTTTAGGGATTTAAGGGGAAGTGTTTAGTGATTTAAGGGGAAGTGTTTAGTGATTTAAGGGGTAGTGTTTAGGGATGTAAGGGGAAGTGTTTAGGGATTTAAGGGGAAGTGTTAAGTGATTTAAGGGGAAGTGTTTAGTGATTTAAGGGGTAGTGTTTAGGGATTTAAGGGGAAGTGTTTAGTGATTTAAGGGGTAGTGTTTAGGGATTTAAGGGGAAGTGTTTAGTGATTTAAGGGGAAGTGTTTAGTGATTTAAGGGGAAGTGTTCTGTGATTTAGGGGAAGTGTTTAGTGATTTTAGGGGTAGTGTTTAGGGATTTAAGGGGTAGTGTTTAGGGATTTAAGGGGAAGTGTTTAGTGATTTAAGGGGAAGTGTTTAGTGATTTAAGGGGTAGTGTTTAGGGATTTAAGGGGAAGTGTTTAGTGATTTAAGGGGTAGTGTTTAGGGATTTAAGGGGAATTGTTTAGGGATTTAAGGGGAAGTGTTTAGGGATTTAAGGGGAAGTGTTTAGTGATTTAAGGGGAAGTGTTTAGGGATTTAAGATGTAGTGTTTAGAGATTTAAGGGATAGTGTTTAGGGATTTAAGGGGAAGTGTTTAGAGATTTAAGGGGAAGTGTTTAGTGATTTAAGGGGAAGTGTTTAGGGATTTAAGGGGAAGTGTTTAGGGATTTAAGGGGAAGTGTTTAGGGATTTAAGGGGAAGTGTTTAGTGATTTAAGGGGAAGTGTTTAGGGATTTAAGATGTAGTGTTTAGAGATTTAAGGGGAAGTGTTTAGGGATTTAAGGGGAAGTGTTTAGGGAATTAGACTCCGGTTTCATCACTGTGTATCAATCAGAGTTAAAGCTGAGATCTTTCCAAGAGACCATCCACAATATTACATAAACATCTAAAAAACACTGTGTGTGTGTGTGTGTGTGTGTGTGTGTGTGTGTGTGTGTGTGTGTGTGTGTGCATGTGTGTGTGTGTGTGCATGTGTGTGTGTGTGTGTGTGTGCGTGTGTGTGTGTAGCCTGCAGTTTGCTCATCTCTTTAGCTTCATCTACCACTTACTCTTCTGAGCTGGGTCATGTGACTGTGATGTCAGCATCAGGGGAGGAGCTTCTGAGTGCACTTGGGGAGGATCCTGAATCTGATGATGGACCTTCAGGACTGTTTACTGGACCACCCTTAGGCAAAGGTATGTATATACACACACGCACGCACGCGCACACACAAAAGATGGTATTGGCGTAGATGTTGTGGATGGTGTAGATGCTGTAAATGGTGTAGATGCTGTAAATTGTGTAGACGTGGATGGTGTAGATGTTGCGGATAGTGTAGATGAGGACGGTGTAGATTTTGCGGATGGTGTAGATGTTGCGGACGGTGTAGATGTTGCGGACGGTGTAGATGTTGTGGATGGTGTAGATGAGGACGGTGTAGATGTTGCAGACGGTGTAGATGTAAATGGTGTGGATGGTGTAGATGTTGTAAATGGTGTAGATGTAATGGTGTAGATGAGGACGGTGTAGATGTTGTGGATGGTGTAGATGAGGACGGTGTAGATGTTGTGGATGGTGTAGATGAGGACGGTGTAGATGTTGTGGATGGTGTAGATGAGGACGGTGTAGATGTTGTGGATGGTGTAGATGAGAACGGTGTAGATGTGGTAGATGGTGTAGATGTTGTGGATGGTGTAGATGAGGACGGTGTAGATGTTGTGGATGGTGTAGATGCTGTAAATGGTGTAGATGCTGTAAATTGTGTAGACGTGGATGGTGTAGATGTTGTGGATAGTGTAGATGAGGACGGTGTAGATTTTGCGGATGGTGTAGATGTTGCGGACGGTGTAGATGTTGCGGACGGTGTAGATGTTGTGGATGGTGTAGATGAGGACGGTGTAGATGTTGCAGACGGTGTAGATGTAAATGGTGTGGATGGTGTAGATGTTGTAAATGGTGTAGATGTAATGGTGTAGATGAGGACGGTGTAGATGTTGTGGATGGTGTAGATGAGGACGGTGTAGATGTTGTGGATGGTGTAGATGAGGACGGTGTAGATGTTGTGGATGGTGTAGATGAGGACGGTCTAGATGTTGTGGATGGTGTAGATGAGGACGGTGTAGATGTTGTGGATGGTGTAGATGAGGACGGTGTAGATGTTGTGGATGGTGTAGATGAGGACGGTGTAGATGTTGTAAATGGTGTAGATGTAAATGGTGTAGCTGTGGACGGTGTAGATGTAAATGGTGTAGGTGTTTTGGATGTGTAGATGTTGTTGATGTTGTATGTGTTGTGTACACACATCTCGCACACACACTCTCTCACACACACACACACACACACACACACACACACACACACACACACACACACACACACACACACATAAACATGTACATTTATTGATGCAAAAGTGTGATGGGGCCAACTAACAAAGCTTCAAATTTGTGTGTGTCTGTGGGTGTGTGTTTGTGGTTGTCTGGATGTGTGTGTGGGTGTGTGTTAGGTAGAGGAGGCCGCCGAAAACATGGTGGGAAAAAGAGAAATAAGGCCCAGGTGATTGTGAGACAGAGGAACAGCACACCTGCACAGAATCTTACCTCCAGCCCTGCCCATAGCCCCTCCCATAACTCCGCCCATAGCACCAACCACAGCTTCACCCTCAATCCCTGTAGCACCTCCCACAAGGAATACTGCATTCATGGCTACTGCACCTACTTACACGACCTGAAGGAGCCTGTGTGTGTGTAAGTACACATGTAGGACCTGACTCACTGGTGCGTTCTGACTCACTGGTGCGTTCTGACTCACTGGTGTATTTTGATTGACAGTTGTATGAAGGGGTATGATGGTGTGAGATGTGGTATCCAGCTGCTGCAGACAGGCTCAGGTTCTGGGGGTCAGGGTGATCACCATGATGACACACTGCACATCACACTCATCACCATCACAGTCGTCCTGTCAATAATCAGCTGTTCTGCCCTCCTACTCATCATCTGTGTGCAGTAAGATCGCTCTCTCTCTCTCTCTCTCTCTCTCTCTCTCTCTCTCTCTCTCTCTCTCTCTCTCTCTCTCTCTCTCTCACACTCACTCACTCACACTCACTCACTCACACTCACTCACTCACACTCACTCACCTCTCAACTGTGTGTGTGTGTGTGTGTGTGTGTGTGTGTGTGTGTGTGTGTGTTAGCTACAGAGCTCAGCACAATTTCCAGGCAGCGTTATTCAGTGCTGCTGATGAAACTGACAAACTTCAGAAGAACAGCAGCGCTGTATGAAGCTCCACTGCAGGTAATCATCATCATCATCAT
>NC_139595.1:20256381-20258881 GCF_946808225.1 Silurus aristotelis | reverse complement strand
TTTTTCTCACTTCCTTTTTTAAATTTTTTTGGCAAGTCTATGCCTGATGAAGGCTCTCTAGAGACAGACTTGCCTCTCATTTAAAACATGTCTTACCGCGGTCCATTCTATCCAGGGTGGGGGAGACTATACCCCGAACCCAATAATTGGTGGTGGGAGAAAAGACATCTCCATCCTGATGAGTGGAATCAATATGATTCCAATTACTTGGGATATAATATTCCCCAAAAAAGAAGTTACTATAGGAGCACTGAACTTTACCACGGGTTCATCCAGCATCACCAAAGTCATGCCCCAAAATGAAGGGATTATGACCCATCCTGGAGACAGTGGAAAGTGCTCCAAAACGTCCTCAACAACAGCCACATTCAACTGGTGGCAAAAAGCGGGACACCACAAAAAATAATAATCAGAAAAACAAAAGACCCAAAAGAAAGCAGGGTGAACAACAACAAAAAAATAAAAAACATTTAAATAAAAACAGGGGGGGATTTGCCACAATAATCATAATAAACAGACTATTGATGCACAGAAAGAGAAATTCAGAGCCCCGGTTAAAAAAAATTTTTAATTACTGAGATTGTTCCATTAGTTGGAAAAGGGTTAGGGTTAGGGTTAGGGTTAGGGTTAGAGATAGGGTTAGGGTTAGGGTTAGGGTTAGGGTTAGGGTTAGGGTTAGAGCTACGTTTATGGTTAGGGTTAGAGCTACGGTTAGGGTTAGGGTTAGAGTTGGGTTAGGGTTAGGGTTAGAGCTACAGTTAGGGTTAGGGTTAGGGTTAGAGCTAAGGTTAGGGTTAGAGCTACGGTTAGGGTTAGGGTTAGAGCTACGGTTAGGGTTAGGGTTAGAGTTGGGTTAGGGTTAGGGTTAGAGCTACGGTTAGGGTTTGGGTTAGAGTTGGGTTAGGGTTAGGGTAAGAGCTACAGTTAGGGTTAGGGTTAGAGCTACAGTTAGGGTTAGGGTTAGGGTTAGAGCTAAGGTTAGGGTTAGAGCTAAAGCTTAGGGTTAGAGCTACGGTTAGGGTTAGAGCTACGGTTAGGGTTAGGGTTAGGGTTAGAGCTACGGTTAGGGTTAGAGCTACGGTTAGGGTTAGGGTTAGGGTTAGAGCTACGGTTAGGGTTAGAGCTACGGTTAGGGTTAGAGCTACGGTTAGGGTTGGGGTTAGGGTTAGTAACACTAGTAACAATACCTTGACCCTAAACTTAACCTTGGATTGGGCACTTAAGTTAAACATTCAACAAGCGTTAAAATAAAAAATATAAATATCTTCTAAAATGCAATATAGTTTAAATAAAAAATAATCTGAATAATTCCGTTGTTATTCTGATATATATTGTTTGTATGCTGACAGAAGAATAATACGCAGCATTACGATTGAGTCGTGTTAACTCACATTGTCTTTACTCAGAACTGCTCTACATAAGTCACCACTAGAGGGCAGGCTTTTCACAGAATGCTGATACCCAATAGTACATATATTACATATATCATTTTTTAAACCTGTATAACAGTAAACAGGAACATTTACACTAGTGTGTGTGTTCTGTTTTAACTCTGAGGAGCTCTGTATAATGAAATTAATGTGACAATAGATCACACAATATACATGTAGAAATAAACGACCACTTGATGGCAGTGTGGTGCAATAATAATGACCCCCCCTAACTATAACGCATTAACAATTATATTTTTGAGGTACAAATAACCGGATCACAAGGTGACACTCTGAAACATACGCTGATCCTGATAGTCAGCTTTATAGAATGCAGTGAATGTAAAAAAATATATACAATTAACAACATATAAAAGTTTAAAGTTATTTACCTCAGACACTGAAGTTTTCTCAGAACGTCTTGGTGTCAGGTTAGCGGGTGGCTATGGTGTGTGTGTGTTGTGTGTTCATTAACCTCTATTAACAATTTTCCCTATTGAAGATAAATTTCATACTCTCAAAACAGCTACAAATAAACAAATAGGTAATTAATTCAAGTTAAGTAAAACATCAGTTATTACTGGGTGGAAAAAGTAGAATTACAAACTGGAAGCTTCGAAAGTAGGGTGGTGCTGGAAATCATTGTTGTTCCTCTGTTAAGCAAGGTTACCTGCAATCATCATCCCAGACTGAGAAAAAACGGTTCCTGAATGTGTGGTTCCCAATGTGATGCATGGGGGAGGAAGTGTGATGGTGTGGATGGTCTTTGCTGGTGACCCTGTGACACTTAACCAACATGGCTACCACAGCATTTTGCCGTGACATGCCATCCTATCTGGCTTGCAATTAGTTAGACCATCATTTGTTTTCCAACAAGACAATGACCCCGAAAAAAACACCTCTGGTGTCGTGTATATATAAGTAAAACATCTTGTAAGAAGTCTGTTTGGGATTTTAATTGAAACCCAAACGGTATGCTGTTACATGGCACTGTTTGACCTGAACTGACCTGAACTCAAAATTGCCTTTTCAAAACAAACTTTTTGTATTACGCTGTATTTCAAGATTAA
>NC_139595.1:20213881-20251381 GCF_946808225.1 Silurus aristotelis | reverse complement strand
TATAAAAGTCCAGATTACATTAAAACACTCGATACAACTACATTCCAGTGAAAACTGTCTGTCTCCCAGTGGTGCAGGTGACGCTGAAGTTCACCTACGTGCAGAATTACCCAGACGAGGCGCCGCTGTGGGAGATTCAATCCCAGGAAAACCTGGAAGACAGAGACACTGAAGACATCCTCTCTCTGTTACAGCAGCAGGTCTGGGATGACATCAGTTTTAATAGAGAGGGACACGCTGCTGGAGTGTGACATTATACTGCAAGATTCCAGATTTTTATTGGTCACAAACAGTTAGATAAATAGATATATGGTTTCTGTTCACACTCAGGATCCCTGTAAAGGTCAACTTTAAAGATCAAAGTAAAAAAAGGATAAAAGTACAATGTCTTGGAGGGTCTCTCTCTGAAAATGTGCTGTTTTTGTATTCCCTCAGTCATGCGATACTATTTAGACTTTTTACTGCTTGGCTGTCAGACATGTTGTTTTTCCTTTTTTTCTGCGTCCCTTATTGGATTTGCTGTTCAGATAATATACAGCGTCCTAGATGTTGTCTCTATGGGGTCTTCCCCATGCTCATGCTTATTTTTTCATAAATATAAATTCTACAGTCATAATTTATAAATTGTTTGATTATGTTGGAGTAGTACAAAGAATTAAATGTAGAAATAAAACACAGTATTGTAAGCGAAAGAAAATGAATATTTGGCATAGTCAGTTTTGTATTTGTGTGTGTGTACAGGCAGAGGAGAACCTAGGCATGGTGATGATCTTCACATTAGTGACAGCTGTGCAGGAAAAACTAAACGAAATCATAGATCAGATAAAGATCCGAAGAGAAGAAGAACAAAAGAGACAAGAAAGAGAAGCTGAAGAGGCTGAGAAGGTAACAAACGTGTGTGGTGTAGCAGGGATTTTTATTGTCTGTATAAAACTCACATACTTCATATGAAACATATTGGACTATAATGGCAAGCTAAAGCTGTAGCTTCATTTCACATAAAGAAAAAAAATGATACGTCATTAAAAGTCACAGTTCCACTTGCAGTGTTTTTGTAAAGGAAAGTAAAAGCAGTGTTTATAATGAATAATGGTGTCATGAGTTTGAGTCTATTTTGCTACATATGTTCTGCAGAAAGCATTCCAGGGAACTGTAGTTACGATTGAGAACTTCCTGGCATGGAAAGCACAGTTTGAGCGAGAGATGGCTGAGCTGAAGAGGAAAAAACAGAAAGAGGATGAGCAGGCGGGAAAAACCAAACTCACGGGTAAGTGTTTGAAGATAATAAGGACAGATATTTATAGTCAAGCACACCTGACCTGAGTTTAAATGCTCTTATACCTAAACAAACGATTTTGGTATTTTTTTAATCGCCATTGACAATTTTATTTGCACTGATAATTATGGAGTAATATTATAGTGTTACCTTTTTCTGTCGTCACTTACATTATAGTGGCTATAAACACTCCTCTCACCAGGTCTCTTTATTCTCCCTCTAATAAAGATAATACAATTCTTCTGTCATGAAGTTGTGAGAAACCTTAGTGTTCCCTCTGACTGTTCCAGTGTGCTGACACTGGAGACGACGTCCATACATGAAACTTGATCACATTTCACCTAATAGAGAACTTCACCACATTTGTAACCCTTTTACTTGGAGTGGAACGCTGTACACATCCCTTTGAACAAAACGTTACCATAGAAACCATATCAAAACGTGTGTTGATATAAATCTGCACTATAATATAACAAAATATTACAGCTATAAATCATATTATTAGCTGATCATTGTCTGGGTTTAAAGGAAATAAAAAATTATAATTGAATAAAACAAACCTTCTCGTTTTTTATGAGTAGTGGTGGAGGAAAAGTATAAAAAATTATAGATTTACTTTTGACTGTCTGACCCAGTATTTGTGAAAGATCCTAAAGATCAATATATTTATATATATTTTATTTTTTATTATTTATACCAGGAAAACAGTTGTTTGAAACGGACCGTAACCTGGACACATCAGATATTCAGTTCTTGGAGGATGGTGAGAAGTTTTACATATACATTTTTGCAGATGGCTTTTATGCAGAGCGACTTACAGGAGTGCGATCACTTCCGTCAATAAACATCCTGGTATCAATGTTCATTAGGTGAAAGATTACTTCTATTTTGAGTCTAAAAACTGTCTTGGAAAGGTTAGCATAGTGCTAATTTTAAGTATTCATTTAAATTTGTATTAAAGTACATTTTAATTTAGTGCCATTTGCTATTCAGTGTCTTATGGTTCACTTTTGTAATTTAAATTGGTGATGGTTCAGTAAGAAATGTGAAGTTTTCAGCTTGTAAAGTTTGTTTATATACTACAGCTACAAAACTACTGTTCTGTTACTTCTAAAGTTATTGGAACAACGTGGCCAATAGATTTTTGCTGTGGAATGAAGACTTTTGGGTTTAAGATAACAAGATGAATTTAAGACTTTTTTTTTTTTTTTTTTTCTTTTCATCACATTTAAAACATCAAAGCTTTTTTGTCATACCACCAAATTGTATGTGAGCATAATTTATATATATATATATATATATATATATATATATATATATATATATATATATATATATATATATATATATATAATATGTTACTTTTTACCCACAAACATGAAGCTTCAAAAGCTGTGTATTCTTTTGAATAAATGAAGTCTTCCCAGTTGGCACATTGGGCTAAAATCAACAGCAATTTTATTTTATTTTATTATATATATATATATATATATATATATATATATATATATATATATATATATATATATATATATATATATATATATTGTTTTTTTTTTTTTTTTTACTGAACTCTTTTGATCTCAAAACAAATTTTTGTTCTGAATTAGCTACAGTGTGAGGCTGAAGTGGTTTAGAACAATATATTTACAATGAGATTTATTTTTCACTCGAGTCCTCTACATAACAAAGAATTTTTGTCTTTTTCAGCAGGAAACAGTGTGGAAGTAGACGAATCTTTATTCCAGGACATGGATGATTTGGAGCTGGATGAAGAAGATCCTGATTTTGACCCCTTGCATTTGGGCAGTGATGATGATTAACCAAATAATAAAATGTTTTACATTAAAAGCAAAAAATGTTTTGTTTCATCATGCCACAGCTAATTTTGGCTGTGTTTAGACCAAATCCCCACAACCATACTCCAACATCTGGTAGAAAGCATTTCCAGAGAGCGCATAAGATAAAAAAATCTTCCTCCCACAGTCAGTTTGTTAAAGTTGTAAATTGGAGTAAACGGTGGTAATAAAGGTGGTTTCTTAATGGGCACACGTGTCCAGAAGTACACATACTTTTGACTACATAATGCAGGTTTTTCAGTGTGTGTATATTAGGGGTGTAACAGCACTCAAAATTTAAGGTTCGGTACGTACCTCGGTTTTAAAGTCAGGGTTTGATTCTATTTCAGTACAGTTAGGGGGAAGAAATTATTATTTTTATTAATGCAGTTTATTATTAATTTGTGATCAACATTTGAACAATTAAATTTTTTAAAACTATTTTAAATTAAATGATTGCTTGGTTAAATAATAATAAATATTTGATAAAAATAGAGTAAATCAAATTAATGCAATAAACCTTCTATTAAATTGAGTAATCAAGTACATTGGCACAAATAAAATAAATGGAAATGTTTACATTTGTAAGACCCCATTTGGGTAATACGGATGTGTGTGTGTTTTACATTTAAATATTTATTTATATTTCATATCTTTTCTAGTTATTTCAGCAGACTTAAAAAATGTCTTCCATCCTTCATTCATTCGTTTTACTGTGTGGGATTGTAACTATGTTCCGCAAATAAAAGGGGTTGCAACCGAAAGCCCTGTACCTAGATATTTCACTACGAAGACGTGAACCATTACACCCCAATATACATATATTCTCCATATATAAAATAACAGGAGATTAACAAAAACATCTTTGAATTGTTTGTTATTTCTGCACTAAGGAGTTCCATGATTTATATGTGGCCCTCTGGTAATATTTTTTAAAAAGTAAAAAAATTAAATAAAATACTAAGGTTAAAAAAGTTTAAGTTTATTATCTTATCTAATTAACTCACACAAACACACACAATGTTCACAATGGTTCATTTAAACACACTGATTTGTACAGAGATATCAGGGAATTCTTTCAGCATGAAATGTCCTTGAACCAACAACACGCTCCTGAAACACAAGGAAAAATATGTTTGTGTGTAAACATGGGTAAGGTTTTGCAAAGTCACGTACAAGAGTCTGATATTATATTGAAAATATAACTGAGAAACAGTGGGTGTATTCAGGGTCTGAGATTTTGTTCTGCACATCAGGAAGGTAAAACTCCATCATAAATTTAGATTTGAAAATGGCATATCCCATGTCAACTTGGAATCAAAAAGCAAATAAACAATTATATAAATATTTAATATAACCATGTTTTTCAAGAGTCAAGAAGCTTTTATTGTCGTTTCAACCATATACAGCTGATGCAGTACACTGTGAAATGAGACATTTCTCCAGAACCCTGGTGCTACATAAAACAGTTGTTTTTTGTTTAGATTAAGTTACACATTCTATACATTTTTATTAAAAACCACCCATCAGTTTTATTAAAGTATTAAAATAATTATTATTAAATTACATGTATAGTCACACCTGTTGCTTTCAACCAATTACAGCACAGTATACTGCCCTTGGCCAAACAGAGCATGCCATGCCAGACTGAGTTTACCTGTTTCTCCTCTTTGGACAGCACTCCTTCCACCACCACTACTTGGTATTGTTGGTGTTTGAGGTGGGTAGGGAATTTCCGCAGCCGATTAAGGTGGTTGGAACTTGTGTTTGGACCTAGAATTTTTCTCATGTCAGCTGGAGAGCATCCTGGATCAAACAATAACATACATATACTGCCATTCCTCCTCTCCTCCACACCAACTATGGATCGACTGTGACCTGTGTACACACACACACACACACACACACACACACACACACACACACACAAACTATTTACAGAGGAGTGTTGCATTTTGTGGATTGAAACAAGGCCTGGAACAGATAAAGCACAAGAGAGGTGTGTTAGAGAGTGATGAAGGGCACCTTGATGTTGAAGGTAGATCGGTGGCAGGTTCGTCTTCACTACTCTGGGTGGAACTCTGCCACCTGTGGTAGTCGAAAAGGAGAAATAATTCTTCACCCACTGGAACAGTTGAGGGTGGGTGTCACCTGGACCGGTGGGCTGGTGGAAGTCTATGATGCGTGCCCTGAGGGAGAGAGCAAAGATGTTGTTTATACTGATTGAGCTTTTACCTAATCTCATACCTTACCTATACCTCATCTGTAAATCCTCATCTTCAAACAGATGCTGTGTACAGTGTAAGAGTGTGCACTTCTGTGCAAAAAAACTTAGCCATTATAGTTACACAAGTCAGTGCACTCTTAGTGGAAATTGAGCTACTGTTGGCTGAAGGAGGAGAAGGAGAGGAGAGTGGAGGTTCGGGTTGGTACTTCAAATGTTGGTACTATGACTGGTAAAGGGAGAGAGGGAACTGATATGATGGAGAGAAGAAAGGTAGAGATGTTGTGTGTTCAGGAGACCAAGTGGAAAGGGAGTAAGAGCAGGAACATTGGAGGTGTTTAAACTGTTCTATCATGGTGTGGATGGAAAGAGAAATGGTGTAGGGGTGATTCTGAAGGAAGAGTACAGTAAGAGTGTGGTGGAGGTGAAGAGAGTTTCTGATAGGGTGATGATCGTGAAGCTGGAAGTTGAAGGCGTGATGATAAATGTCATCAGTGTTTATGCTCCACAAGTGGGTTGTGAGATGGAGGAGAAGGAAACATTCTGGAGTGAGTTAGATAAAGTGGTAGAAGGTGAACCTAGGAATGAAAGATTGGTGATTGCGGCAGACTTTAATGTGCATGTAGGTGAAGGGAACAGAGGTGATGAGGAGGTGATGGGTAGGTATGGCCTAAAGGAGAGGAATGTGGAAGGGCAGATGGTGGTAGATTTTGCTAAAAGTATGGAAATGGCAGTGGTGAACACGTATTTTAAGAAGAAGGAGGATCATAGGGTGACGTATAAGAGTGGAGGAAGGTGCATACAGGTGGACCATGTTTTATGTAGGAGATGCACCCTGAAGGAGATTGGAGACTGTTAAAGGGTTGCAGGGGACAGTGTAGCTAGACAGCATCAGATGGTGGTCTGTAGGATGATTTTGGAGTTGAAGAAGAAGAGGAGGAGAGTGAAAAAAAGAATAAGATGGTGGAAACTGAAGGAGGAAGACTGTATTGTGAGATTCAGGGAAGAGGTCAGACAGGGGCTCGGTGGTGGTGAAGAGGTGCTGGATGATTGTGGAACTACTGCAGGAGTGATGAGGGAGACAGATAGAAAGGTACTTGGTGTAACATCTGGAAATTGAAAGGAAGACAAAGAGACATGGTGGTGGAATGAGGAAGTGCAGGAGAGCAGAAGGAGAAAGAGGTTGGAGAAACAGAATTGGGAGACAGAGTGATAAGAAAAGTAGACAGGAGTGTGGTGTCTGGTGTGACAAAGAAGTATGTGAGGGTGGTGCAGAACATGTATGAGGGCAGTGTGACAGCAGTGAAGTGTGCAGTAGGAACGACAGGCTGGTTTAAGGTGGAGGTTGGACCGCATCAAGGATCGGCTCTGAGCCCTTTCCTGTTTGCAGTGGTGATGGACAGGGTGGAGGACAAGGTTAGACAGGAGTCTCTGTGGACTATGATGTTTGCGGATGATATTGTTATTTGTGTTGAGTGTAAGGAGCAGGTGGAGAAGATCCTGGAGAGGTGGAGGTACACGCTGGAGAGAAGGGGAATGAAAGTCAGTAGGAGTAAGACAGAGTACATGTGTGTGAATGAGAGGGAGGGCAGTGGAGTGATGCGGTTGCAGGGAGAAGAGGTGGAGAAGGTGGAGGAGTTCAGGTACCTGGGGTCAACAGTGCAGAGTAATGGAGAGTGTGTTAGAGAAGTAAAGAAAAGAGTGCAGGCTGGTGGAGTGGGTGGAGAAGAGTAATAGCAGGAGTGATTTGTGATAGAAGAGTATCTGTGAGAGTGAAAGGGAAAGTTTATTGGACTGTGGTGAGACCTGAGATGTTGTATGGATTAGAGACAGTGGCATTGAGTAAAAGACAGGAGGTGGAGCTGGAGGTAGCAGAGCTGAAGATGTTGAGATGTTCGTTGGGAGTGACGACGACGGACAGGATTAGAAATGAGGAATAACAATGAATCCTGATAACGATGGAAAATTCAACACACATCAGGTTTACAAACACTCACACACCTCAGTTGGAGGGAGGTGAGTACAGAATAGATCTCTGTAGCCCCTATCCATGCACGAGTGCCCCTCAGTCTCCCGTTAAATTGAGATGCACCCTGTGGATCAATGCCTTCTGCCCATGCTGCCTCAATGAGAGCCTGCACCCGCGGGATGCTGGGAAATGAGTCTAAAGCACAGGAAAACATTTGGAATAGTACAGCTGCTGATTGTAGATATGATTATTATTAGGGCCAAACCCAAATAATCAATTTCACACAGAAATGTTTATAATGTCAAGTGAAAAGGACTTTATACAAAACACCTTATTCTGATTGAATGGAAACTCTACTCAGGTCAGAACACTGCAGCAAAAGTATAAGAACGAGGTGTTTTCACCCCATTTTTAAACCCATGGGCATTTTAATTGCACTGAGGAAGTAATTTCCCTCTTAAATGACTGCAGGAGGTCAATCACACACGCCATGCACATGTAGCATTTTGTTATTTTTGACAGGGTTTTACACAAATATTTTCACTAATACACACACTTCATATAACACACTGAGCTTTATTAACTATATGTAGCATAAAACCAGGATGCACATACACAAAGTTAAAGCAAAACACACTGGTGTTCATAATAATAATAATAATAATAATAATAATAAATATTCATATACATTGCACATACTTAACACTGAAAAAGGTAAGCTTGTGTGTGTGTTAGTTACCTGGCAAGTTGTGTAGAATGGTGTACTGTTCCAATCTCTGTAATGAAGACAGAAGCATCTGGAAGTTTCTGTAGCCGCAGCCCCAGCCTCTGTCTCCATCTGAAGAGGAAAAGTGTTCTGATTCAGAACACAGCCAGACACGGGCCCCGTCCTGAATCCCACGCTGGTAAAAATTATACATCGCTGACAGCAAACCTTAAACACACACACACACAAACAAAAATGGTTAAAAAAAAAACTTATGTAGCTCATTACCACAGAACCACGAAACTATGTACAGTGTGTGTAATGGTGCATCATACACAAACATGGTGAAGGTTTTATTTAGTTTAGACCAAACTTTTCAGCTGGAGATTATTCGAGGTTTAAGAACCTGTGGTTCGAGTTTGGCCTTCATCCAATCCTGAGCCCAGAGTCTCCATCATCTCCACTCGCTTCATGTGAAACTCAGCTGGACTCATGTGACCTCGGGACACAGCTCGCTCCAGGCTCCTCTCCATCTGCTTACGATATCCACCACCATTATCCAGCCCAAACTGCCTCTAAACACACACACACACACACACACACACACACACACACACACACACACCGAAGCCTGAATACTTTACACTATAATGCAATACTAATAAAAAAAAAAATCAAAATTACCTCCACATTACACTCTGTTTTCATGGTTAGTGAAACTCGATTTCAGGTTCTTGTTCAACTGTGTATAAATACTGATGTAAATGATGTGCAAACTGCTGACCTGCAGCTGTGTGAACTCCTTAGCCTCACGTTTAGCCTCTTCCTGCTTTCTCTGATGCTCCTCTTCGTCCTGCAGCTTCTGAGCAAATTGTAGATCTCCATCAATATCTAAAACCACAAACAGCCCAAGAACATTCACCTTAGGTAGGAGCACAGGGGGCTATCAACTGTGTGTGTGTGTGTGTGTGTGTGTGTGTGTGTGTGTCTGCATGACTACATTGCAGGTGAAGCTCCACATGTTCCTGCAAAGACCAGCTGTCATCACACACCACTTCACACATGGGACACACTAAAACAGCTCCTGCCACACACACACATACACACACACACACACACACACACACACACACACACACACACACACCAAAGCTCCTAAGAAAATGAATTGATCCTGCACTTCATCAGAGTAAAAGTTCCTGAGTTTTGTGGAGAAGTTTTAGGAGGGGCTTTTGGTGGACATCTTCATTACATTAGCTCAGTTGTGACATTTGTGACATGAGGTGTGATGGTGCTGCTGCTGTTCAGGATCAGAATCTACACACCATCAGAAACAGCATGGGCCTGAAAATGGAGCTCCACATGTTCCTGCAGCATTAAGCAGTCAGAGCAGACCAGATTACACAGTGGACAAGAGAATGTCCTGCCTGTAAAACACACACACACATTATAGATACACTGAGATTTTATTTAAACACTAAAGTCTCCTCTGCAGCTCACCTCTGCTCAGGGAGTTTAGGTGTCTGTGGAGAGGCTCCATCTTGTCTTCTTGCGTCTTTTCATGTGTTCCATCAAGGTTGCTGGTTTTTCCTGCAGGTCTAAAACTCCGCTTTTTTGCTCCACCATTACATTCTGGGGACCAGGACACAGATGCTCCTGTCTCCAAATCACACTCTGGATGCTGTAGTTCTGTTGTAACAGTTGAGTTTTCACTGCCCATCTCACTGTGTGCTGTGGAAATGTGGAAGTTCAGCTCGGAGTAAGTGACACCTGAGAGCGAGCAGAGAGGACACGTGACCTCATTCTCCAGGTGAGTCAGGAGCAGGTGAGTCTTCAGCTCCGAGTCACAACTTAGCTCCTCACTGCAGATATCACACACTGGCATGACCGAGGGAGAAAACACACACACACACACACACACACACACACACACACACACAATTTCGGTTTTAGTTTTAGTCCTTACTCGCGCTGAAACTGACAGGCTCCTTTCTCCATATTCTGTGTATGTGATTGGAGAACTGAAACACAGGAAGTAGCATTTGATTGGTCCGTTCATCCAGAGACTGATATTATTAATGTTGTTACTATTTTTTTTCTTTGCGTTTCTTTACAAATGAAAATAAAAGTTCCGCTTTGACTCAGTGATCGTGCCGCGGCTGGCTTTCATCATGACGTCATTTCCGAATTTGCGGAGCTGCAATTTTATCAAGCATCTACTTCCGTTTAGATCCAGCTAACAGGCTAACAGACTAGCAGGCTAGCAGACTAAACTGCCTCTCTCTCTCTCTCTCTCTCTCTCTCACACTCACTCACTCTGTGTGTGTGTGTGTGTCACCTAAGGTTTTCTCTCTTCTGGTTTCTCAGGTGGAGCTCAGGAGTGATGAGAAGGTCCTGAGATGAACACAGAGCAGATTTTTACCAGACATTTAAAATACATTTTTTTTCTGTTTATCATTTGTGTATTTAATTTTACACTCATTAAAGTCACATCGTTTTCTGTTCTGTATATATTTGATTACTCACACACCACTGGCCCAAATGATGTCTATAAATAAATAAATTTTTAGTCAATTTTTTTACTTAATTAAATGAATGAATTTAATATATGTCTACATCTTCTCATTGCACCATTTTCAGCCCATTAACCAAGGTTTCTCCTTAACGCTTTGGATTTGGACTGTAGTTAATGTCAACACTCTGCTACACTGACTCAGGACTACAGTTTGCTCTGATCTCCATCACTGCACCTCAACATCGTTTATCTGTAAAAAAAAATTGACATTCAGTGGCACCCAGATGAGGATAAGGGTTCCCTCTTGAGTCTGGGTTAGGGTTAGGGTTAATATATGGTACATTTAGAAAACAGAAATGTGCGATTAAGTTGTGGTTAAATATTTTAATCGATTGACAGCCCTGAATGTTAATATGATGTTACGTCCAGTTACCAGCGTGACACTGAAACAGGTAGTAATAAAGGCTACTTTTTACTTAAGTACATGTCAGAGCCCAAACTTTTTTACTTTAACTTGAGTTAAAAAGCATAGACAGTATTTTAACTTTTACCCGAGTATTTTATTACATGAGTATCTGCACTTCTACTTAAGTGAAGGATGTTTGTATTTTTGCCACCTCTGGGCATTTCTTCATTTATTTCTGTACTTCTCTGTCCATATGTAAATAAGTGGGCGGTCCTAAGCTCAGTCCACAGCACGATTGGTCAGATGAGTGATCTAAACAGAAGCAACCGATTCTTATCAACATGATGTTTATGCGAACCTTTTATTAACTGCATGTATGACTTTAAGTGAAGAATGTTGGCAAAAAATGAGTAACAAATCTAGGGTTAGGGTTACAATACAAAACAATACAAAACAGTTGGTACAATATACAGTGAAATGACACAATGTTCCTCCAGGACTGAGGTGCTATACAACACAGTACAAAAAAAGAATAATAGCACAGTGAGATGCAGCTGCTAAGAAGTACACCGAGCAGCACAGAGATGCATAGAGCAGTATAGAAAAGTACATACTAGTATAGAACAGCAGAGCGGTGTAGAAAGGTAGAAGAGAAATACATAAATTATGAATTAATAAATAAGTATGGACATGCATATACAAATCAATGTATACAAAATATAATTGTCTTGGGCTGACCGGAATACAGGTGGAGTATAAAACCGGAAGTAAGGTCGGAAGTAGAACAGGAAGTGAGGTAGCGGAAACGTCAGGGTTTGTTGGCCGCCATATTGCTGTACTGAGTGCAGGAGGAAGTCTGAGAGGACATTAAATACGGCTTGTTTTTGACAGTAAATGGGTGAGAATTGCTGAGTGTTTATTTACTTTTTATGGTCCAGGAATTAAATCCGCTTTAAGTCTGAAGAATGTAAAATATCGGAAGTGTTGGTTTCGGGCGGAGTTTTAAAGCTAACACGGCTAGTTCATTAGCATTAGCGGTTTTAGCGGTCGGTGTTGAGCACTCGGGCGGATATGAATGAGCTTCACTCAGGGGTTCACTCAGGGGTTCACTCAGGGGTTCACTCAGGGGTTCACTCAGGGGTTCACTCAGGGGTTCACTCAGGGGTTCACTCAGGGGTTCACTCAGGGGTTCACTCAGGGGTTCACTCAGGGCAGGGGTGGCCAACCAGTCAGAGACCGAGAGCCACATTTTTTACTGTGTTACCGCAAAGAGCCACATCATACACATGGGCACACATGAACATCACCCATCCCTTCCTCTCTCTCTCACACACACACACACACACCTCTGCTCAGCCAGATTTATTGTAAATGTCACACACCAACATAATGATAGAAATTGACTCCTACAGTTCTAAGACCACAGGACAGGCATTTTCAACAATGAACATTGTGTGCATTGTCTCACACAGGGGTTTGGGTTGGGTTAGGGTTGGGTTGGGTTAGGGTTGGGTTGGGTTAGGGTAGGGATAAGGCTTAGGGTTGGGGGGTGGATTGAACAGTTCCTGAGTTAATAAATTAATGGAGTTTCGGTTGTATGTTTAAAAAGTTGTATTAGTTTAAATAGAATGTAAACACTTCATAACTAATAGAGATTTTCATTACAAAACACGAGTTTAATTCATGTGCTGTTCTCAACTGAAATACTGAGCTTGCTTTTTTAGTTTAATAAAAACATACTGCCAGTCTACAAATTAGCAGCAAATAATTAAATGAATGCCTCGTATTTTAAACACAGCATGTAAAAAAGAATTTTTAGTGTGTGTTCTATATAAAAATAACTGTCAGATAAACACACAAGTCTCAGTATGAAAGGACGGATCTGATGGTGTTTACTGTTTGATGTTAGAAGGTGCGATGGCGAGTCCAGGAAAAGAGAATTATCGGATGAAGAGCTACAAGAACAAAGCTCTGAACCCACAGGAGATGCGACGGCGCAGAGAGGAGGAGGGCATTCAGCTCCGCAAACAGAAAAGAGAAGAGCAGGTGGATCATTCACATCAACACATACACAATAGGCACTCATATTATTAGTTCAAGCCCTGGAAATGTCAAGCTTGACACTCTCTGGGCCCTTGCGCACGGCCCTTAACCATCTGTGGCTCAAGGCCATGCGCAAGGGCCCAGAGAGTGTCAATCTTGACATTTCCAGGGCTTGAGCCCCAAACCTTCTGATCAGTAACCTAGAGCTTTAAACACTGAGCTACCACCTCCCTTTTGTACACACCTCACTCACTGTACAATGTTCATCATTATCATACAGGAAGACTTTTACACTACAGCTGTTCACCATCACCTTGGCAACTAGTGATGCACTGATTTAGAAATTACTGACTGAAATGAAATGTTATCTAATTTCTCATATATATTGTCAGACAGCCTGATTAAATATAAGATATGAGTTATATAATGGAGATGGAATATAAGATTAACGATGTGATGACACTGAGGGATATTTTATACAGCCCAGATGTTGATGAATTGTTCTTTCTTGTGTTCAGCTGTTTAAGAGGAGGAATGTGTGTGCACCATCATGTGATGAGTCTATGCTCGAGTGTCCCATCCAGGACCCAGACATCAGCTCTACCGTGCCAATGTCCTCAGTGAGTGGCTTTCAGCTCCTGTTCCACAAACTTCATAATACTCCCTGTATTGTGAGCGTATGGGGGGGATTTCCACACCCCGTCACAGAGACACAGGTGTGAAAATGGTGGCGTTTTTTGTTTCCTGCAGGATGCAGTTATTACACCAGACATGGTTCAGATGATTTTTTCTGAAGATGCAGACCAGCAGCTCCTTGCCACACAGAAATTCAGGAAGTTACTCTCAAAAGGTACTAAATTTGCATTCACATTTAACAATTATTACAGGGGTGTCCAAATCTTTTTCCTGAGGGGGACATACAGAAAAATATATGAAGGACTGGGCCTCTCGCTACACGTGAGGCACTGCATCACTTTTAATGCACTAATATTCGAAAAAAATCAATCAAATGCAGGTAAATTAGATTTAATAATTGAACATGTTTGAAGGAAAAAAAAGCCATGGAGGTGGTCTCTATTAATAGATTTTCACTTTATTTTCTACTGACTGGTTGGCAGGTCATTCTCTCAGCCTCAGATTGGTTCTTACGATGGCTTTCCCTTGGTTTCCATGAAGTCTGAAATTTTCTACACTCACTTGCGATCTTGCATCTCTTTGGTTCCGCCATTTCTGGTGACCCTGAGCAAATGTTTTCCTTGATTGCTTGCTTTGTGAAGACGCTGCCATGTTCAATTCAAATCAATCTTTATTTTTAGAGCACCTAAAAACTAGTAGGTAGAACCTAGGTGCTGAACACAGTGCAAAAGTCAATGTGCAAAATATTAATGCAATTAGAGTTAACATAAAATATACAATATCATAAAAGAAAGAAGTAAATCATAAGAATTAAAATAAATTAAGCATTAAAACACAACAATTAAAATAAAGGTTAAGAAGCAGGAGACTGCACACTGTCTACTACACAGCAAAGGCTTTGGTGAATAAGTGGGTCTTTTTTTTGTTTTGTTTTTTTATTTTATTTTTTTTTAGAAAGGAAGGGTAAGTGTGCAACGGTTCTGAAATGAGCTAATACAGATGGGTCAAGATTTTTTTTTTAATTATTATTATTATTATTTTTTTTTAAACAATCTGTCACATACCCTGACCTTAGACAATCATTAAAAAAGGCTACAAGGCAGGGGCCCATGCAACTGAAATCCTATTTTAGTACTTTGGTCGGTACTACATCTCGGAGATGATGTTGGCATTAAGAAAGAAACAATGTCTGAAAGGGTGGAGAGAGAAACAGGATCGAAATATTCAAAAACAGCTTGTTTAAGACTGTAGCTCCAATAGACCATTATATTTTTAGACTTTGATTCAGACCAATTAAAAATTTAGACAACCATGATTTAAAGCATTTGACAAAGGGTTAAGGGCCTTCTTCAAGGGCCCAGCAGTGGTAACTTGGTGGTGGTGGGATTTTAAATACCAACCTACTTATCAGAAGTTTAACACCTTAACCAATGCACTACCACAAAAACTTTAACCCCTTTATCATATTTAAAGTCCATAGTTTGTTTATTAATTGAAATAAACTCTTTGAACAGAGCCGAATCCGCCCATTGATGAGGTCATTGCCACGCCTGGTGTAGTGAGCAGGTTTGTAGAGTTTCTGAGGAGGAGCGATAACTGCACTCTGCAGGTAAGAAACATCAACAATGCACACAGACCTGCACAGTACATGTGATGAAAATAAATAAATTGCTTTTATTTGTGTGCTTTCTCTTGGCATAGTTTGAAGCAGCCTGGGCTCTGACCAACATAGCCTCCGGAACGTTCCTGCACACTAAAGTGGTAATTGAAACAGGAGCTGTTCCTATATTCATCGAGCTACTCAACTCTGAGTATGAAGATGTACAGGAGCAGGTGAGCATTAACATTGCAAGTTCAGCCAGTTTAGTGCTAACCCTCAAGTTTAGCAGGCACTAGTTCTGGACAGTTTAATGAATCTCTCCTATTTCCCCCTAGTTAGGCACGAGTAATGTGGACTGTTTAAGTGGTGTTTAGTTTATATGGATTGGGGTAAAATACAAATAAAATAAGATATTTGAATAAAATGTAATTAATTCAACTTAAAAATAAGTGGATACATTTATTTATAAATATATAAATAAATATAATATTGGAAGATAATTCTACATAAAAAACAGAACTGAGAATTCAGAAAGAAAAAAAAAGTGTGCAAATTCTGTGTGTGTGTGTGTGTGTGTGTGTGTGTGTGTGTGTGTGTGTGTGTGTAAAGTGACCGTAAATAATAAATAAATAAATATATATATATATATATCAGTATGTTATCACGTGTAATCATGTGAGTCTTTTTACAATGCAATGGCATACAGTAGGAATGATTTGCTGACTCGTTCTTTGTAACAGTGAATCTGAATCAGTCTTTGGGAGAATGAACTCCACTGCCCCTGTATGGGATCATGTAGTGGGTGTGATCGAGATTTCATGATTGACGGGAGTTTGTTCAGTGACCTGTCCTCCCTCACTGTCTCCAATCTGTCCAGTTTGTGTCTGATCATGTATTTGGCCTTGCGGATGATTTTTTTTTATCTTACCTGCATCCCTGGCACTAATGCTGTTTCCCAGCAGACCACAGTATTATAAAGGGCACCTGCTACAACAGACTGATAAACGATTTCCAGCATCCTGCTGAATACATTAAAGGATCATAGTTTCCTCAGGAAATAAAGTCTCCTTAACCTCTTCTTATACACAGCGTCAGTGTCTGTCCTCCAGTCCAATCTGCAGTTAAAGTGAACATCCAAAAGTATTTGTAGTTGTCCACAACCACAACCCATGATGGTAACGTGTTTAATCACAGTTTTACCCTCCTAAAGTTCACTATCATCTCCTTGGTTTTAACACTGTTCAGTAGCAGATGATTCCTGGTGCACTGCTCCACAAAGCTGTCCAGATGTCTTGTTTACTCTGACTCCTGACCATCCCCAATACACCCCACCACTGCAGAGCCATCAGAGAACTTTTGCAGTGGGCAGGACTCTGAGATGTATTGGAAATCTGAGGTGTACAGAGTGAACAGTAATGGAGAAAGGACAGTCCCCTGAGGTGCTCCTGTGTTACTGACCACCACATCATACAGGGAATTCCCCAACCTTACAAACTGGGCTTTTCTAACAGATAGTCAGTTATCCAGGTCACAATGGACGTGCTGAAACCCATCCTGAGCAGCTCCTCACTCAGAAGAAATGGTTGTATTTTATTAAAGGCACTGAAGAAATGAAATAAACATGATCCTCACAATACCACTACATCCATCCAGGAAAGAGTGAGCACACTGCAACAGCTAGATCACTGCATCATTCATGCCCACATGAGGCTGGTAGGCAAATTGTAGTTGGTCCAGAGAAGGTTTAACCAGTGGTCCTAGATGTGCCAAAACTAGGTGCTCCAACATCATCATGATATCTGACGTCATTGCGATTGGTCTGAAGTCATTGAGGCTAGAAGGAACAGCCTTCTTAGATACCAGTACTTCACACAATGTTTTCCATAGCACCACTATTCTTTCCTGCATCAGACTCTGGTTGAAGATGTATTGCAGGATACCAGACAACTGAAAAGCACACGACTTTAGGTTCCTGGGGCTTATACCATCAGGGCCTGCAGCCTTGTTTTGTTTGTTTCTCCTGTCTTGTGAGCAGGGGTTCTCAGGAGTTGCTGATGATGGTAATGTAGGTGTTGATTTGACGGTGTGAAGACTGGCCCAGCCAGGGGTCCTGTGCTGAATCTGTAAAAATGCAAGTTCAGCTCGTTGGCTCTGTCCAGGCTCCTCCTGCTGACGGTCTTTAATGTTGAAGCTGGTGATCTGCTTTATTTCCATCCAAACATCTCTAATGATGTTTTAATGAAGTTTACTCTCCAGCTTTTGTCGATACGAGTCCTTGCATTTCCTCAGTCTCACCCTCTGTTCTCGCTGTATCCTCTTCAGTTCATACCTATCACCAGACCTAAAAGCTCTCTCCTTTTTGTTGAAGTTCTTTCAGGTGGCTAATGATTCAAGGCTTTTTGTTGGGATGATTGAGGGATACAGGTGTTGTAGCAGAAGTTAATATCAGTAAGCACCGATTAAAATGGCAGAGGAGAATTCCCTCGGTAAATAGTATGGGCGTATACCCGCAGATAAATGTTCAATATACGGAGAGCAAAGATGTTCCTTCCTGGTAAAGTGTCTGGTACACCATCTCTCATTCACATACACAATTTCACCACCCTTCTTTTTACCACTGAGCATTGCGTCTCTGTCCACCCGAATAAGTTTAAAACTGGTTATGGAGGCGCTATGATCCGGGAAGTCTCCAGCCACGTCTCCGTAAAGCACGTGAAGATGCTCTCTGTATTCATTCTGGGTCCGACTCAGCACGCACAGTTTATCCATCTTATTACACAAAGTGCGTTCCCCATGATGACAGACGGGATCAGAGGTTTCAATCTCCTCCGCTCCACTCTGACCTTCTCACCGGCTCTGTACCCGCGGCGTCTCCTCCTAATCTCCAGGAAATCCAGAAAGAAGCGCTGGTTTGGAGAGCGCAAGCAGCTGATCGCGAGTGTACTTAAACACAGCACCACTCCACTGAGTTCCACTTCTCACAAAAAGTGCTAAGAGCAGCAGAAGGACCATTAAAAAAAAAAAAAAAAAAGTGTAAAACTTGTGTTGTAATCATACCGAGTGTGTAAGAACTAAGTAAAAAGAAAACTGAGTTAAAAGTGGGAAAAGAAAAACAAAGGAGTTGCTGCTCTCACTGTGCCATGTTGAGTTTAAAGAGAGAGAGAAGAGAAGAGAAACTAGTTATTGAGTTGGTAACTAGGTAGGTGCTTAAAGGGTTAAAGATCATGCACCACAGTGTATGTTAAGAGTGTGTGTGTGTGTGTGTGTGTGTGTGTGTGTGTGTGTGTGTGCAGGCTGTGTGGGCGCTCGGAAACATTGCTGGAGATAATGCAGAGTGTAGAGATTTTGTCCTGAACTGTGGAATACTTCCTTCACTACAGCAGTGAGTGTGATTAGGGACACAGCCATCATCATCATCATCATCATTACTTCAACACACCATCACTTTAGATCACCACCTTCTTAATCTTCACCTCTAAATTATACAGGATATAATGCTGTTAAAAAGAACTGATTACATCACAAATTATTTGCCTTTCTGTGTGTGTGTGTGTGTGTGTGTGTGTGTGTGTGTGTGTGTGTGTGTGTGTGTGTGTGTGTGTGTGTGTGTGTGTGTGTGTGTGTGTGTGTGTGTGTGTGTGTGTGTGTTTCTGCAGGTTACTTGCAAAATCAAATCGTCTTACCACCACTCGGAATGCTGTGTGGGCTTTATCCAACCTGTGCAGAGGTAAAAACCCTCCACCAGAGTTCAGCAAGGTACACACACTAATGTTTCCTCTAGCAAACAGCATTACTAATTAGTGTTCTAAAAATCATTTGTACTGTGGATGATGACAGCAGAACTATTGGGTGACTAAGCACTGAATTTTAGTTAATCTATAAAGAGAGAGTGAAATGTGAAGAATAATTGTCATGCTGTGCTGGTGATGTAACTCGTGTGAGCTAATAGAGGCTCAATGTACTGAAAAAAAAAAAATGGTACTAATTTACACAATGTCCCAAAACACAACATTTATACTAAAGGCACATACACCCCCTGGGGCGAGTAAAGACTTGGCTGAGACGGGGTTTGGTTGAAATGGTCATGGTCAAAATGTGGGTGTGGTTTGGAGAGGTGCTCAGGTTCTTGAGCCTGACCTCTGACCTACTGATCTACATTACATGCATAATATCAAAATAAACAAAAATGAAAGAATAATTCACACTTCTTATCAAAGTATGTAATAAAAAAATAAGCAATGGTTTCCATATAATATGTAATGCTTAGAAAGGTGTAGAAAAGTTTGTGTGTGTTTCTAGTTAAAGCAGTGTGTGTGTTGTTTTCACAGGTGTCTCCATGTCTCAGTGTCCTTTCCAGACTGCTGTTCAGCAGTGATCCAGATGTTTTAGCAGATGCATGCTGGGCACTGTCCTATCTGTCTGATGGTCCAAATGAGAAAATCCAGGCTGTAATTGACTCTGGAGTCTGTCGCAGATTAGTGGAGCTGCTCATGTAAGACACACACACACACACACACACACACACGCACGCATCTAAGTGTAACTCTAAACCCCAGCAACACAGTTCTGTATGGGTTCCTCAGGCACGGTGATTATAAAGTGGTGTCTCCTGCACTGCGGGCTGTGGGGAACATCGTGACTGGAGATGATATTCAGACTCAGGTGCACAACCAAGTTTCTTACTTCGTCGTTCTCTTATTCTCAAATTTGGCTTCTGCAAGTCATGAGTGCGGAACATGATTAGAGTTATTGTTCATTGTGCATTTAAAGATTCATTAGTAATGTATAAGTGTGTGTGTGTGTTAGGTGATCCTGAACTGTTCAGCATTACCCTGTCTCCTTCACCTGCTCAGCAGTCCTAAAGAATCAATAAAGAAGGAAGCATGTTGGACCGTTTCAAACATCACAGCAGGGAACCGAGCGCAGATCCAGGTAAATCTCTCAAAAAGTCCACAATTAAAAACAACAAAGTGTCTTACTGGGAACACATGAAGAGACAAAAGGATTTGAGGAGCCTACATCCACAGAAGACCTGTGCTTAGTTCTCCAAGGTACTTAGTTCTGATATGTGGTCATTGTGTTTCTTTATGCAGACGGTGATCGATGCAAACATTTTCCCTGTGCTGATCGAGATCTTACAAAAAGCAGAATTCCGCACCAGGAAGGAAGCAGCATGGGCCATCACTAATGCCACCAGTGGGGGAACACCAGAGCAAATCAGGTTTATCACAGCTCTGATTAACATCAATACACTGATGTTTACTTCAAGTAATATAATAGATTTTGGTGTGTGTGAGACAGGTACTTGGTGTCTCTAAATTGCATTAAGCCGATGTGTGACCTGCTGACTGTGATGGATTCAAAAATTGTTCAAGTTTCTCTGAATGGTCTGGAAAATATCCTGCGGCTGGGGGAGCAGGAATCCAAACAAAACGGCACAGGCATCAATCCATACTGTGCACTCATTGAGGAGGCCTATGGTATATACACACACACTCACACACGTTGCTATATAGTCTGTTTTGGTTACTATATATTTGAAAGTTATTTGTGCTGCAGGTTTGGATAAGATCGAGTTCCTGCAGAGCCATGAGAATCAGGAGATTTATCAGAAAGCATTTGATTTAATTGAGCATTACTTTGGTGTGGAGGAGGAGGATGCCAACATCGCCCCTCAAGTGGACCAGAACCAGGACCAGTACATTTTTCAACAGCATCATGGGCCCATGGACCGTTTTCAGCTATAAGTATCTCCACCCCACCATCTCTCCATCTCTTTCTTTTATTTCCATCCTTGTACACAGAGGAGAAAATGTCACTTGATTTCTTGAGTTCTGAGCTCAGACTTTCACAGACTTTTTCAAGCCTATCTATTATTATTATTATTATTATTATATTTTCTAACACATTGGCACTGGTGACCCTAAAACTTTGCATCCCTTCTATAATGTGAAGCTACCTCTCTAACCCTGTACTGATCAGCAGGATGCACTTGAGTTCTCTCTCTATAATACAAACTGCTCTCATCAGCCAATCAGCTGTACAGGACACACCCATGTGGGACACACCCGTGTCAGACACGCCCAGATTATTGCTGTTTTGTTTTACACTAATTTTCTCTCTAAACTTCTGTCCTCTTTATTTATTTCTGAATTGCTGGATTTTATAAAGGAAAATATCACACATTCAGTGAGGTGAAAAAGTTCCGTCAGTAATCAGTTTTACATCAGAAAGTGTGTTTGTAGGTGTGTGAGGTTTACGGTGAGACCAGATCAAGAGACAGAATGTCACTATATTGCAGTGGTATTTATTAGGGCTGATGTGATTGCAGTTTATAATGTTCCTTTAAGCTTTTATTGTTTTTCCCATCTGTGACTCGCGTGTCCACTTCAACGCTTCCCATAAGTGTGCACAAGTCACTGCTGAACGCTCGGGTTGGTAAAGAGCTGGTGCAGTTACAGAGACTCCATTCCACAGCTAATAAACATTTGAATACTGTTCAGTCGGGACAATGTAATGGGACAGGCTGTCTCATAGCTGCGGAGGAAAGTGGACACACGTACGTTTAATAATGTCATTGGAACACAGCCCGATTTAAAGGTGTGGGTTTCCAGAAAAATGGATCAGAATAATTAATTCATAAACTATGAAGTTTCTCCACACTATAGAATACTAATGCTGGGCTTTTTAGAAAGCATGCTAATGGAGAAATTGAGTTTTTGTTCTTTTGCTGTGGAATCTTTTCCCCTTATACGAGTTTCTTCAGCATGATCTGTAGCTTATTAATGATATTGAATTTCTTTGATCTTCTTTCGGCCAAATGGAGGCAAGTCCAGTTAAAGAGAGTGTTACAGAAGCACATGCAGTAAAATGCTGAACTATTTCTCATGGTTTGTACGATGATTTTCATGTTGAATAAAGTTGGTGTCTGTACTGATGTGCAGTGTAAAGGGCATCAGAATGTTGAAGTTGTACAAAATGAGAACTAATAAAATGTTCTGGTTTGCTTTGTTTAAAAGTGCTGTTTATTACTGCAGAATTGTCCATCCAGGGGAAAAACTGTACCAAATAAATATTTAAAATCTGAGTAACAGCAAGGAAGGTTTTATAGAAATGATTTGTTTATGGTAATTAGCTTTGTTTAGTATTCTAATAGTTTTATGATAATGTGTATATATATATATTTTTTATTTAGGGTTTTTTTTTTAGGAATCACTTTATTCATTGTTTTAATTTCAATTCTAACATCATGTTGCTGTAATATGAGGTTTGAATGTTCTGAGAATTCTATACTCTTCTCTCTGTACAGAGATGAATGCGGGATTGTTCTAAACACATCAGTGATTTTCTCTGAGATTTCCAGGTGAACACCTGCTGGAGACCAGACAGTGAGTAATCAGTGTGATTTGTCCTAAAATGTTACATTCTGAAAAACAGCAGCACAAAATATTCATCACCAAAACCCCCAGAGACGCCCTTTAGGCTAGACCTAATGACATTTCATAACGCATAAAAGCAACTTTTCTTCTCCTGTTGTGGTTCCTCCTGCACTTCTACAGAGTAAAGTGGAGAACTATAGTCATTTAAATCCTAAATGCATAGAAAGAAATGTGTAGATAAGTGCTTTAATATATAAAAAATGTTTATTATATTTATATTTTAATTGTCAATAAGAAATAAATAATTGTAACAAAGTACAAGGAATAAAATGAATAGATTTCTGGTTTTACTTTTTCCACAATGTTTTTTTTTTTTTTTTTTTTTTTCCTCGTTTTTATATTTGGCATAAAATAAAATTTCTGCTCTTTGAAACATTCCCGAAATGTTCAATGTCAGAGGCTTGTAATCTGAGAGATGAAATGGAATTTAGCCTCCAGCCAAAACATCATCATGACCTCATCAGTGATGATTATTGTGTTACAGGATTTTCCCTCTCGCTCTTCATGAACATCCAGTTTCACACACAACAGATTTATAATAATCAGTGTTTGAGTCTGTAGCTGTAATATCTGGAGTTTCACTGTGAGAATTTTGTAATTTGGGGTTAAAGTTTTACTTTGCATTTTTCTCATTTGTTGCTTTTCCTATTTTACTTTTCCGGTGTTTGTTATTAATAATTTGAAGACGTGACATGACATTTTAGAGCAAACATATAAGTTCAGAATGAATGAGCTGAAATGATCCTGTATAAATTCTCATTGCTTTGCCTGATTTAAATAGTTTATTTTATTCAATAGCAGTAAAATGTATTTAAAGTTAATTTTAGAATAAAATACACTTACTTTAGCTTTTATTTTTTATGGTGTTTGAACTTGATTTTGTATATTCTATGTCAGGTTCTCAGGAACAAAGCTCGGGTTAGACGAGGCATGAGGTGCCGTTTGTTTCTCTCTTTGTGATGGACAAAAGTTTACCACAGTCCTTTTGGAATATTCATAAATGCTCCTAACGAAGGCATCTCTGGTGTTCTGAGTCTTCCTGAATATGATGATGTAACATTTTGGGAGAAATTGGCAGCTCAGGACAGTGTAGCTGGAGATCAGGATGACGATCATTTCCACGGCCGGAAGGTATTTCCCCTTTGTGTTGACATATGTGGGGATGAAAATGATCCATGCGATGAGGTAGATCAGCATACCAAAGGTGATGAATTTTGCCTCATTGTATTTGTGTGGAAGTTTTCGTCCTTGAAAAGCAAAGGCAAAACAGACTAATGCCATTAGAGCAATGTAGCTTAGCATCACTCCAAAAGCTACATATGATCCCTCATCACACTCCTCTAGGACACTCCTGAGAAACACAGATGATGAGGTTGTAGGGCTTTTGAGGACTAACCAGCATGAACAGGTCACAACCTGCAACGCCACACACATGCTTACAATTGCATATGGCTTATAGAGACGACGCAGTAGCTGCTTTACCATCAGGTTCATGTGGAACGCCAGCAGGATCTTCAGAGACTTTACCAGGATGCAGGAAACACAGACAGTGAAACTGAGGCCATAAAGAACCTGACGCACTTTACACTGCATGGCTGTCGGCTTTCCCACAAACAGTATGGCACTCGCAAAACTTCCACTCAGAGACATGAGGATGAGCTGACACAAGGAACCACCAGCCGCCTTTACCACTGGAGAACCTCTGTGTTGAAAGAAAAGAGCTGATACAGCAAAAACCACAAGCACACCAAGAACAGCGAAAGAAACCAAAACCCCTGCCAAGGGATCAGTCCAGGAGAAATAATCCACCAGCTTTATCCTGCACACCGAACTGCCTGCCTCTGCCCACTGGCTGCTCACATCACAACTGTAGCACTGATCCATATCTGAACCACACACACACATTAAAGGGAAATTTCATTGGAACAATTACAGGGTAAAAGGTGTGTGTGTGTGTGTGTGTGTGTGTGTGTGTGTGTGTGTGTTTTACCTGTGTTGTTGGTGTATTGGTTCTCTGCACAGTCGATACACTCATAACAGCAAGTGTGCTGACCTTCAACACTTTTTTTAAACTGTCCCGGTTCACAGCTGTTTGAGCATTTAGACACCAAACTCTAAAAACACAGCAAGAAATTAAAGTAAGACAGAATCGGAGACAGAGAGAGACAGATAGACAGACAGAGAGGTTTCAGTGTGAATAATGACCAGTGTTACTGTGGTGGTGTTCAGGCTGCTGTCTGATGACTGATAGTGAGATACAATGTTCAGCGTCTCCACTTTTACTCCTTCAGCATTCCACAGAGAAACGTCATAGCCGAGGTTAATGTCTCCATCCTTATTAAACTCATACGAGACACCATCCAACTCGAGCCTTCTGTTCTTTAAGGTGGACAGCAGCTGCAACATTACCATGGTATTCAGGACAATAATAATAATGTTAGCACACTGCACTGATGTTAGCCAGCTGGCTAGTTAGTTTAACTTGAGTATTACAGTAGTGAGCAGTAAGTTATCTGATTGTCAGTAACAAGTTCACAAATAAAACAATTGGTGAAATTTAAACTGTGATTTACCTCATGCCATTTTACAGCCCCTGAAGCCATGCAGTCGGTGTTTTTGCAGATAGACGCCACCACCTGAGCGATTGCGTTCACCGCCATCTGAACACTGAACACCACGCCTACCTGAGCACTTGTTATCAGCACATCTGAAGCGGTGGAAAGTTTAGCTGGACCTGCATTCACTAAGTTTGCAAATAAGGAATGAAACTCTTTAAGAAATGAGTTGTTCCTCTGAGCATCGCTGTCCAGTTCTAAACTTTTTATATATTCCTCAAAGTCTGTGATGTTTTTGTTTTTGAATGAAAATCCCAGCACCCATCCAACACGTTCCAAATGCTGAGGACTGAGCACATCTCCAGCTGTGGACCAGTTATCACTTGCAATCCAGAGACGCCGGTCTGTAGGGAGCTCCACCAGTAAACTAAACACTTTCTTCATGTGCTCTGGTTTAGTGAAAGACACGATGACTCTCACCTTTGGGTTTGAGTAGATGGTCTGAGCAGTGCGAGAGATTGTGACCTCCAGCTTTTGTTTATCATTCAGAGAGTCAGGAAGTATTTCTGTAAAAGCCACACAAATTCCAGCTTTAGTTGCCTGTGAAACAAAACTGTCTGAAGCAGCACGTCCATAGTCTCCATCCGTGGTCAGGAGACCCACCCAGGTCCATTTCCTCCCACTCAGGAGCTGAACCATGGCACTTGTCTGGTGTACATCACTTGGAACAGTGCGCAGAAACCCTGGGAAACGACCCTTGTCACTCAGAATATCTGCTGTGGAAGCGTAACTAATCTGCACAATGGACACAAAATAACTTCAGATCAGAAAAAATATATTAATTGTATCAATAAATAAACAGTCATTGTTGATTTATTCATTGATAGAGACTCAAAGCACTTTTGTACGTCACTCTGGATGAAGGTATCTGCTAAATGCTGTAAATATAAATGTAAGTGGGGGAAGTAAACCTGAGGTATGGACTGCAGGTTGAGCATTCTTGCCACAGCGATGGACGTCTCAGAATGATACGCTCCAATCACTGCTTTCACTGGACGGGTGTATTGGGAAGTTTTTGTTCCAGATGTGCAGTCAGCAGTAAAGTCCTTGGTGGCTCTGAGTGCAGTGGTAACATCTGAACATGTGTCGTGGATGTGGTATCCCAGAGTGATGCCCAGGTGTGTTAATTCAGGTGAGTTGTTTGCAGTTTCCACTGCATGGATCATGGCCAGGGTATGAGCCAGACCAGCTGGACTCAGGCTGCAGAACACAAAGATGATAAACTACCAAGATCTAAACTCTGCTATGGTCAGCACCACAATTATTTGCACCCATGAAAAAGATGAAAACATGTCTTGTGGTTAATTAGCATTAATGCCATATTAAAATATACTAAATCAAAAACTAAGTAAATTTATTCTAATGACATCAGTAGCTTGATTCTATTGTTAATAAACAATGTTTCTGTGGCCTTGGAAAGGATATAAATGTATGTATATGAGGATCATCATTTGTTATGTTTAATCCAGGGGTGATGGTGTGAAAATCTCTTCTTCTCAGAAAGTGCCATGGGGGGTGGGGATTTAAACCCTCATTCAACCTAGCAAGCTTTTTAGCTTGATCACATCAGCACAGTTCTTCCTTCAGGCATAAGAGTGTCGAAATTCATCTTTTTTGCGGGAGTATCCACAACAACCTTGAGTTGCTATTAAATATTTTTGTTTCTTCTGACCCTCTGACCTTCTATTTCTCATGATTTTTTTTAATCTTTACTAGAAGTGCCAATAATTCTGGAGCTGAGAGTATTGAGTAATGAGCAATGTCCTTAATCATAAAGCACATTATATTAGATATTTTTAATAAACCAACAATAACCCTAACCCTAGAAAAATATATGAAATAAAAAATAAATCTGAAATCATTATAACATTCACTGTGTGTGTGTGTGTGTGTGTGTGTGTGTGTGTGTGTGTGTGTGTGTGTGTGTGTGTGTGTGTGTGTGTGTGTGTGTGTGTGAGATACTTACATGGTGCACTTGGTCTGGTGATCAGAAATGTTCTCTTGTTGCTCCACTGCAGTGTGGATCGGAAAAAGGCCTCCGATGATGATGTTCCCAGGAGCGAAAAGTCCGGTGTGTTTTAAAGACACAAACTTAAAAATCATCAGCAACATGGACAGTGTTATCTTCATTGTCATTGTTCTGTCATGCACAAAAACACACTCATACACACACTATTGTCTCAACTGAGTGCCTTGAGTGCCTTGTTTCACAGCTCATAGTCACTTAAAGTCATCACACACACACACACACACAATATTCAAACTCCTCCCCTCATGTAATTGCCTTTAAGCACATAGATTTAGTTTTTGGTTTCTGTGTCTTTGTTGCTGCAGAACTCGATCAATGCGATTGATGTTCCTTTTCACTCGAAAACTTTCATTTACATTAAGATCTTTAACTTCATCAGGGTTACAGATGATTCAGATTTTATCTCAGAAACACTTTGTATGAGGCACAAACACACATTCAACTCAAGTCAAGAAACTTTTATTGTCATTTCTACCATATTTACCGCAGTACACAATGACATGAGACAAAGCTCCTCCTGAACCCTGGTGCTACAAAGTTACATCACACAACATAAAGCTACAAACACAACACGGAGTTACATCACACAACATAAAGCTACATACACAACACGGAGTTACATCACACAACATAAAGCTACATACACAACACGGAGTTACATCACACAACATAAAGCTACAAACACAACACGGAGTTACATCACACAACATAAAGCTACATACACAACACGGAGTTACATCACACAACATAAAGCTACATACACAACACGGAGTTACATCACACAACATAAAGCTACAAACACAACACGGAGTTACATCACACAACATAAAGCTACATACACAACACGGAGTTACATCACACAACATAAAGCTACATACACAACACGGAGTTACATCACACAACATAAAGCTACAAACACAACACGGAGTTACATCACACAACATAAAGCTACAAACACAACACGGAGTTACATCACACAACATAAAGCTACATACACAACACGGAGTTACATCATTTACATATTTGATGTGAATTGGTTTATATAAAAGACATTTCGAGTTTTTTGAACATAGATTCATATTCTGTGAGGCAAATAATCACTGAGATTCAGGTTGTTTTATTTGTGTGTCTGTTAATAGAGATATCAGAGACGGCAAATAGCGCCCCCTGTCTGTTTTCTTTATTTTTACAAAAACAGCGTTTTGTTATTATGAGTGTAATTGATTTATAATGAAAAATTTTTTTTATTGCTTTTATCTAAACAGACAGAAAAAATACAGTAATTTCAGTTCGTTTTTGCTGTTATGAGGAAAAATGCCACAAAACTAGCGGACGGATTTGTTGACCCTCAGAGGGGAAATTGTGAACATAATTTTTTATCATCATAAAAATATTTTTGGGTAGAGTTTATTTATTTATATAATATCTCAAAGGATGTTGTTGCTGAAGGTTCTACTTGTGATTCTTTTATATTTCTTTCTTTATTCATTTATTTATTTATGTATTTATTGATTTCTTTATAAAAATTGTCAAACAAAAATGCATTATTTGCGTATTAATACAATTTTGTGTCATTAAAATGTATTGGCGTTTGCATTTTGACAGCCCTAATAATAATAATAATAATTATATATATATATATATATATATATATATATATATATATATATATATATATATATATATATATATATATATATATATATATATATATATATTAGGGCTGTCAAAATTCAAACGCAAATTCATTTTTAATTCATTTTTCTAACCCTAAACCTAACGAATTACAAAGGTTGTTCTCTGAATAATGTATCTAAAGATCCACCATATGGAACACAAGCAGAGAAAATATGATGATGATCAGGAATGTCTCTGTTCTCAGTCATGTTCTCATCACTGACTCCCTCTGTCTCATCCACATTAACCCCAGACTTCTTACTGCCTCCTGACTGCTCACTGTGAGCTGAGTCTGTGGTGTGAGAGAGACAGGAGATGATGCACCAGTGGGAGAAAAAAGACACGCAATGACAGGAAACTGGTTAATTGTCTGAAAACGGTGCACAATGAGGAAAACATTTACATTTCACCAAATTAATGGATTAAAACTAAAGTAACGAGTCTTTTTTTCTAAAAATGTAAGAAATAAAAGTACAGACATTTGTGTAAAAATGTAATGAGTGAAAATAAAAAGTCCGAAAAATAGATAGTGAAGTAAAATGCTGATATCAGAAAAATCTACTTAAGAACAGTAACGAAGTGTTTGTACTTATTACATCGTATTATACAGCACTTCCCTCTAACTGCATTTTATTGGCTTCGTACATGTACAATGACAATAAAGTTTAATCTAATCTTAACTAATCTCATCTAATCTAATGACATCCACAGCGCTTTGTAATTATTACATTTCATGGCGTACCAGTAGAGTGTTTTCGCCAATTACCACTGGAGGGAGCTATAGGCCCACCATAAATTCTCTCGAGTGACATGAACTTGAAAGCGGCTGCGCTCTTTAAATCTGCACAAACACATCATCATCATCATCATCATCATCATCATCATCACATTATTTTTCTAATCTGGATTTCTAAAAGTTCTTCATGAAAAGTTCTAAAAGAGTGAATCAGAGTGAAAGTGAAATTCACAAACCCTGACCGGTTCAGCGTGACTTAATAGTATGTAATAGAATGTAATAGAATGTATGCAGTATGTATGTAGTATGTAATATAATTTATGTACAAAATATATGTAAGAGAATAAAGTAGTGGGGAAACGTGCAAAAGGTAAAGGTGTGTATGCAGCTCTATCATTCATCTCGTTATAAGGATTGTATAAGATAATGCATTTAATGAAATAGGTAAATAACTGTATATCACTTAAGTTATGCTGTTGCCTTTAGCAAAAATATTTATTTTAGCTCCATAACATTATAATTTATAGTATGTAGTTAATCATAATGTTTGTAGCTACAAAAGAATTACAGCCGAACTGGTCCAGCTGGATTAGAGTTAAACAGCACTTATTGATTTGGTTCTAATAGTAAGTATGTAGTATGTAATAGTATGTTGTATGTAATAGTATGTAATAGTATGTATGTAGTTTGTATGTAGTATGTAGAGATCAGTTATTTGTGGTTGAACACTAAGTGAATTTGTTCTGAGCTCAGGGTTCAGTGAATTTCACCCATGGCTGTGAAACTTTCTGTTTATTTGTGAGTGTGTATTAATTTTTATTTTCTGTAATAAAACACATTTTATTATTGTATATAATACAATTATTATAAATAAATAATCATAAATCTACTTAAAGTTTCACATTACACTCACACTGCAGTTTTCCCTGCAGGTATTTAACAGCTCTGAGACCAAAGACAGGAAACCTCTTAAAGGAAAACTCTCTAATTACTTACAGACCACTGAAACTAATGTGTGTGTGTGTGTGTGTGTGTGTGTGTGTGTGTGTGTGTGTGTGTGTGTGTGTGTGTTTAAGAGATGTATTAGAATATTGACAAAAAAAACCCACACAATAAATTACAGTAATCGAGGGTGAGAAACCGATCAGCAAAACTGTAGATGTGTGTGCGCGCGCATGCGTTTGCTCGCGCTAGGGAAGGCTGTTCATGGCGAGGTAAAAGTCTCTGCTATTTGATTGGCTGAAATTTGGTGAACCCACTATATGACCACCGTGAAACCCCGCCCCCAGCATGCAGTGATTGTCCATTAATGAGGCGTGAAAGCTGATTGTCGTTACTGTGTGTGTGTGTGTGTGTGTGTGTGTGTGTGTGTGTGTGTGTGTGTGTGTGTGTGTGTGTTTCTTTGCGATGATAGTTATAATAACACACAAAGGTTTTGACTGAAAAAAAACAGAGATTTACTAAAAAAACAAAAATGTGAAAATATTAAATTGAGTTTTAATGTTTATATCATCAGATTGTCTTCAGCATTACACAGGTCAGTGTGTGTGTGTGTGTGTGTGTGTGTGTGTGTGTGTGTGTGTGTGTGTGTGTGTGTGAGATACTATATTGTTTAAATGATTTAATTTTCACATGGTATAATTTCTAAAATTATATCTTAAGATACACAGGAAGAGATATTAGTAAAGGTATAAGAGATATATGAGTAATATGAGAGAGATATGAGAATGATATGAGAGATATGAGAAGTGATACGAGTAAAGGTTTTAGGAGAGATATGAGAGAGAGATATCAGTAGAGATATGAGTAGATATTAGAAAGCTATAAGGAGTGATATGGGAGAGATGTGGGAAGAAATTTGAGTAAAGGTATGAGAGAGATATAAGTAATGGTATAAGAGATATGAGTAGAGACAGGAGAGAGATATGAGTAGGGTTAGGGTTAGGGTTAGAGAGATATTAGAGGTATGATAGAGATATGAGTAAGGATTTGAGAGATATAAGGAATGATATGAGGAGAGATATGAGTAAAGATTTAAGAGAGATATGAGTAGTGATATGAGTGATATACAGTGGGGCAAAAAAGTATTTAGTCAGCCACCAATTGTGCAAGTTCTTCCACTTAAAAAGATGAGAGAGGCCTGTAATTTTCATCATCGGTACACTTCAACTCTGAGAGACAAAAACAGAAAAAAAATCCTGAAAATCACATTGTCTGATTTTAAAAGAATGTACTTGCAAATTATTGTGGAAAATAAGTATTTGATCACCTATAAAAAAAAGCAAGATTTCTGGCTCTCAATGACCTGTAACTTCTTCTTTAAGAGGCTCCTCTGTCCTCCACATGTTACCTGTATTAATGGCACCTGTTTGAACTTGTTATCAGAATAAAAGACACCTGTCCACAACCTCAAACAGTCAGACTCCAAACTCCACTATGGCCAAGACCAAAGAGCTGTCAAAGGACACCAGAAACAAAACTGTAGACCTGCACCAGGCCAGAAGACTGAATCTGCAAGAGGTAAGCAGCTTGGTGTGAAGAAATCAACTGTGGGAGCAATTAGTAGAAAATGGAAGACATACAAGACCACTGATAATCTCCCTCGATCTGGGGCTCCACGCAAGAGCTCACCCTGTGGGGTCAAAATGATTACAAAAACGGTGAGCAAAAATCCCAGAACCACACGGGGGGACCTGGTGAATGACCTGCAGAGAGCTGGGACCAAAGTAACAAAGGCTATCATCAGTAACACACTCAAATCCTGCAGGGCCAGACGTGTCCCCCTGCTTAAGCCAGTACATGTCCGGGTCCATCTGAAGTTTGCTAGAGCGCATTTGGATGATCCAGAAGAGGATCAGGAGAATGTCATATGGTCAGATAAAACCAAAATAGAACCTTTTGGTAAAAACTCAACTTGTCGTGTTTGGAGGAGAAAGAATGCTGAGTTGCATCTAAAGAACACCATACCTACTGTGAAGCATGGGGGTGGAAACATCATGCTTTGGGGCTGTTTTTCTGCAAAGGGACCAGGACAACTGATCCGTGTAAAGGAAAGTATGAATGGGGCTATGTATCATGAGATTTTGAGTGAAAACCTCCTTCCATCAGCGAGGGCATTGAAGATGAAACGTGGCTGGGTCTTTCAGCATGACAATGATCCCAAACACACCGCCCGGGCAACCAAGGAGTGGCTTCGTAAGAAGCATTTTAAGGTCCTGGAACGGCCTAGCCAGTCTCCAGATCTCAACCCAATAGAACATCTTTGGAGGAAGTTGAAAATCCATGTTGCCCAGAGACAGCCCCAAAACATCACTGCTCTAGAGGAGATCTGCATGGAGGAATGGACCAAACTACCAGCAACAGTGTGTAAAAACCTTGTGGAGACTCACAGAAAACGTTTGATCTCTGTCGTTGCCAAAAAAAGGGTATATAATAAAGTATTGAGATGAACTTTTGTTATTCACTAAATACTTATTTTCCACCATAATTTGCAAATAAATTCTTTAAAAATCAGACAATGTGATTTTCTAGAATTCTGTTTTCTCATTTTGTCTCTCATAATTTAAGTGTACCTATGATGAGAATTACAGGCCTCTCTTATCTTTTTAAGTGGGAGAACCTGCACAATTGGTGGCTGACTAAATTCTTTTTTGCCCCACTGTTAGAGAGATATAAGTAAAGATATGTGAGAGATATGAGGAGATATATAAGAGTGATATAAGTAAAGTTCTGAGAGAAAAATGAGAGATGATAGGAATAAAGATTTGAGAGAGATATGAGGAGAGATAGGAGTAAAGATTTGAGAGAGATATGAGGAGAGATAGGAGTAAAGATTTGAGAGAGATATGAGAGAGATATGAGTAAAGATTTGAGAGAGATTTGAGAGAGATCTGAGGAGAGATATCAGTAAAGATTTGAGAGAGATATGAGAGAGATAGGAGTAGAGATAGGAGTAAAGATTTGAGAGAAATTTTAGAGATATATGAGGAGAGATAGAAGTAAAGATTTGAGAGAGATATGAGGAGAGATAGGAGTAAAGATTTGAGAGAGATATGAGGAGAGAAAGGAGTAAAGATTTGAGAGAGATATGAGGAGAGATAGCAGTAAAGATTTGAGAGAGAGATATGAGAGAGATATGAGGAGAGATAGGAGTAAAGATTTGAGAGAGATATGAGGAGAGATATGAGTAAAGATTTGAGAGAGATTTGAGGGAGATATGAGGAGAGATAGCAGTAAATATTTGAGAGAGATATGATAGATAGGAGTAAAGATTTGAGAGGGATTTGAGAGAGATATGAGGAGAGATATGAGTAAAGATTTGAGAGAGATTTGAGGAAGATATGAGGAGAGATATGAGGAGAGATAGCAGTAAATATTTGAGAGAGATTTGAGAGAGATATAAGGAGAGATATGAGTAAAGATTTGAGAGAGATTTGAGGGAGATATAAGGAGAGATATGAGGAGAGATAGCAGTAAATATTTGAGAGAGATTTGAGAGAGATATGAGGAGTGATATATGAGGTGATAAAATAAAGTGATTTTTTTATGCGCTTCTCTGCTCATTGTCATGTTTATTGAAGTCAACTTTGTGTACAATAAACACTGTTTAACTTCACTGCTCAGCTTAACAAGGTTCTTTCTGCATCAGAGTTTCACATCATCATAACACCAAAACACTGGACTGGATATGACACAACACACTGTGACTCGACACACAACATGTCACACAAACCTGAACCGAAAACACCAGAGGATTGTTTCTCTGTAAAAAAAGGTTATGGAGGTTTGTTTGATTGATTAAACATCTGTTAGTGTGGAAAACGTGCGTGTGTGTGTGTGTGTGTGTGTGTGTGTGTGTCTACACTGTTCCACAACACACTTTTCCTCTCACTTCTCCTCACAGCTCCCCTCACTTCTCTTCACTGCTCTCCTCACTTCTCCTCACTTTTCCTGAAAGCTCCTTACTGGTTTTTACTGCTCCTTGTATTGTTTCTCACTTCTTCTATCACCATTTCTCTGTGTGACTTCACAGCTTTGCTTTGAGTGTATTTTGAACATCATAGAAAATTCAAAACAGAAGAACATGATGATCAGGCACCACGGAAAGTAGGAGAAGCTGAATGGAGACAATCACAGAGCTGTGAGCATGCGGGTGTACTGATGACCCCCATTGCACACATCTGACTGGATGATACGGATCATCCGCTGTGGCGCCCCCTAATGGGAGAAGCCGAAAGAAGGTTTGAAGTTATTTGATTTCAGCTTCAGGTAAATCAGGTTTCTGTTCTGTGAAACTGCCTTTAGTCATGTGATGAGATTCTTCTGCTAGAGATGATGTGTGTGACATTAAACAACTGCTTAATGTTTTTAAACTGCAGATGGACTACTGTAAAATTAAAATTTTTTATTATATATCTTTTTTTTATTATTATTATGCGTGTCTAATAACGTGACTAAAGACCATATTGTCCGTGTTGTACTTTTATTGCAAAACGAATAAAAGCCATAATGTGATAAGCAGCAGGATGTAAAGTACAGGAATTTGCATAAATGTAGGAACTTACACTTGTGGTATAGTAGCAGTAAAAGTAAGCGGCAAAATTCACAAGCTGCAGAAGGTTTAAAAGTAAAATTCACTAGATGACACTTTAGAACCAAAATGCAGAGTTTCCGATTTACACGTTTCCAATTTATATGTAAAATATGTAGTCATTTTTTACCAGCTCTGTCTCTGTCACCTTGGTGTAAAAACCCAGTGAAGTTTTTTATAGTTTGGGCTTCTTTGTTCATGTAAAGGTGAATGTTAATGCTGCATTAACACAAAAAGATTTTAAACACTTAAATTATAATTCCAACTTTCTGACAGCAGCTTTGGAACAGCATTTGCTATATATTATAATATTTTTCAGAAGATATCTTAACTAGTAAAAAAAAACAAGAAAGAAGCTCCGAAGGCTTTCAGACTTGATGCATTTAATGAAAGCACTGAGACAAATGCAGTGTCATTTACTTTAGTTTAGTTTCTCTCTTGGGAGATAAAACCACCGAAGATGCAATGATCAAACTTCTTTAACACACACAAACATCCAGGCATAGAAACTTAAATTCTAATTCAATGCTTTAATGTTCTTGTTTTGATCTCAAACACAAAAGTATAGAAAGTGTCTAGACTTGGTGTTCCAATCTCTTCAGAGTATATGGTAACACACATTGTTGTTTATAACCTGTATCAGCTCATCCACAGTTTATTTTCCCTAAAAGAGGATCTGAAATTTTCTTTGTTCACAAGCAACAACAGCCAGCACACATTTGTTAACATGCTTCATCGAATCAGAAGAAACACTGTGTGTCTGCATCACTCTTTTTTGAGAGGAGATTTATCTTTTGTCGTTGAAGTATTCTCTATGGTTCCTTAGAGTGCTTTAATCACACTTCATGTTGTTTAAAAGAAAGACGAATTCAAAGAGAAGAGATGCATATGTGTGATCAACCATCATCTACACCATCTCCATCCTCTGCATAATCTACATTGTCTATGCTCGGCAGAGTACAAGTTCGTAAACAAGCTCTTCAGCTTCAATAATCTTGCAGCAAGTCAGAGCAGAGAACAAATCGCATCCAGAACGTTCTGCCTGGACGACTGTCTTAGTTCATTGGCACTGTGTCAACAGTTCCATCTGAGCGAAGAGTGTGCGGGCAGAGAACACACACACACACACACACACACACACACACACACACACACACACACACACATCTCCCTATGCTTCAGCTCTCCACCGAAAGTGATTTACAGCATTTTTCTCACACACTTCACTAGACATGAACATCTGCTTCTGCTGAAAAACCCAAGCACACACACACACACACATCTAGTAAAATTTAGATATGAACAGAAACGGCGGTTACTGGTTGATAAATAAATATATTATGAAAAGAAAAATGAAATTAATTTATTTTCTTTATTCCACTACAACATTAATTTTTATTTCCTCCCTGAGAATTAATCATCAAATATTATTCAGACTGGTTTATTTTCATTGACCTGTTAAAAAATCCATACAATTTACATAGTATTTTTAAAAATACATTCTTTTTACATAAATTCATATATTTTGTAAAAGTTATTTATTTATTTATTAGTCAGTTAATACAACATTTCCATCTTACATTGTACAGGGCTGTTAGAGCTACTTTTAGTCAGGATTTAGGTGTCGTCACAGTACAGAGACAGCACTGGTTAAAAGGGAAATGAGCGTTATTTGTAAACATACGTTTTGCCTAAGTATTCATGTGAGATTAGCACATCAACCCTCTGTGTGTTCCCCAGAGTTAAACTGCTAAATAAAGAGATATATACAGTATATAATGTTCTAATGAGTTCAAACTTACACACACACACACACACACACACACACACACACACACACACACATAAATACACTTACACACACATAAATACACATACACTCTCTCAATCTCAGAGAAAATGCACATGCATGTTGTCCTAACTTGTTACACAAGACATATTTGTGTAGTGTGTGACAGAGAGAAAGCGCTCTATCACTGAAGGCATCAAGTGGATCAACATCACAGACCCATTTCAGAGTAAAACATCTTAATGACCACATTTATCACCAATCTGCTTCCTGCAGACGTCCACAACAAAAGAGTCAGCAAGCATGAGCGGGTGTTTTACCCAAATAACAGGAGACGGAGCTCAAGCAGCATGTTTCATCACGATATTGTTCTTCATGAAACCATGGACACTTCTGGGTTGTGTGTGTGTGT
>NC_139595.1:20188881-20208881 GCF_946808225.1 Silurus aristotelis | reverse complement strand
ATAATCTGCTGTACTGTATTCGTTTATTTTTAGCCAAATAACATTACATTTTAACTTGTTGTTCTGTTCGTGTTTGTCAGTGACTGGTGTCATTTTGTTTGATCTGTGCTGTAATTTGGTTAAATGTGATTTTGTTAGTGTTGTGATTCAGAGCATCATCTATGTAGCTCTGGATGAAGGACTAAAGCTCTGGATCAGCTGAGAGAAGGGGATCGGTTTCTTTGCTCATCTCTTGGTATTTCAGGGATTTAGTATGATATGAGTTGAGAATCACTGAGCTTGAGATTTTTTCCTAAATTTGATTTCTCTTTTTTAATATCTTTATGATTAGTGGATATTTGCCTGATTCTGACCTGCATTAGTTATTTGTTGTTAAATTCTGAATGCAGGGTCTCAATTGAATGTTGTAACATTTGGTGAATTGTTGATTTGGATTTGTCAGTGGACCCCAAACCTCACCGCCATAGAGGGCAATCGGCTAAACTACTTTCTTTTTCTAACTTGGTTCGGTGTTTCACTATGGGAATCGCTTTGGGTGTGACCAACTACGGAAGCTCTTATGACACCACGTCTGTCTTGACAGACAGGTCGACCTGAGATCAGGCTCCGCCCCACCTTTATCCCTCAGGTCGACCCCTCCTAACATCATTCGCGCTTTCTTCCCGTGAGGAACTACACTAAGCTCTCTCAGCACTTCCAGTTCTCGGCTGGTTTTGCTTAACTGTTAATCGTGCGGGCCGTCATTGGATTCCGCCACCCAATGTGAGGTCAGTCGTACGGAATCTTGCTGAGCGACGTCACGGAATAGCGTCCGCGTCGAGGCGAGCTATTCCTATTCCAACCTGCTGGGTATTAAGTTACACGGTAGGGACGTAGTAGCGTCAAGCTATTACAGGCTTAGCGCGTCAAGGCGAAGCCTTCGGAGGTCTAACTACCCTGCGAACATCGGCAGACTAACGTGTTGTGACGAGTCTAATATTCCCCGTACTCAGCCATGTCGAAGATCACCCCCCCCCCGCCAAAGGGAATGAGTCGAAGTTTAGGGAGGTTGCATCCAGCCCGTGTCCATCATCATGTGGAGCAACCATCTCGGGCAGGGACCCTCACCTGATGTGCATCACGTGCATGGGCCCAAAGCACGCTCAGACGTCGCTCGCGGACCCGCAAGCATGCGCTCACTGCGCGTCAATGCCGGTGAAACATTTGGAGAGACGGCTGAGAGTAGCGGTGGCTAACCAACAGGACCCGTGTCTGTCCGGCGCCGCCACGAGGTCTACGGCCGTCGAACATCAGCCGCGAGCTACCACGAGCTGGGCGGACCTGATAGAGGCCGAATCGCCGGTCATGCCGCTTCTGTTTGATAACCTCCTCGCGGAGGATGAGGAACGACCGTGCGACGAGGACGCAGATGTGGACTCAGACCTCCTCGACTTGGATATGGAGGACTAGGATGAGGACGACAGTGGTCCCTTCCCGGCCCAACAGTCGAGACCCCAGAGCGCGGGCAATGCAACCTCACAGGCTGAAGGTAACCTGCACGAGGTATGCAAATGAGCCACAGCGAAGCTAGGACTAGCTTGGCCCGCGGCCCAGGACGCGGAGGGAGCGGTGAGAGACCTTTACGACGGGAAAAGGCTGCCACCTGCTCAACCCGCTGCTAGACAGCTCCTGCCCGCCGTGCCAGCTTGCATGAAGGAGATGTCTCGTTACTGGTCTAGCCCCTTCAAGAGCAAGCTTCCCGCAAAAGGGTGCTCCAAGCTGGAAATTCAAGGGATGGAGGAGCTGGGGTTGGCCGGACCCGCAGCTGTGGAGCCTTCGGTGGCTTATCACCTCCATCCGAACCAGCACTCGATATCCGCCTCCTCTCAAATTGCGCTGCCTGGGAAAATCGAGAGATTGACGGCGTCCATTCATCAGAGGATGTATAAATACGCAGCGCAGTCAGTGTGCTCGCTAAACGCGGTGACTTCGCTGTCCGCGTACCAGACGGAGATTTTAGAGGAAATGGGACGACAGCTCGACACAGGAGTACCTAACCCGGTACTTTGGGAAGAGATCTGTGTGGTGAACGATCTAATTCTCTGCTCTTCACGAGGCGCAGTTCAGGGCTGCGTCCGCGTGATGGGCTTGGCTGTGTCAGGTGAGAGAGCATTGTTGCTTAACCTGTCAGGCTTGGGTGACACACAGAAAGTGGAAGTCATGGATGCTGCCTACGACCCCGCTAAAGGTCTGTTCGGTCCAGCTCTAGAGAAGATGAGAGAAATCAGTACTCTCAGGAAACTGGAGAACGAAGCATTCAACCTCTGTTTGCCTCGTAAGCTGTCTCAGAACACGCCCCCTCAGCCAGCGCGACGGGGTTTTGCCGCAGTTGCGGCTGCGAGAGGGAGACCGATGAACATGAGGAGCACAAGATCTCTACGCCTCGTGAGAAAATGCTCAGTGTCCTCTGTTCTTTTCTCTAAGAGACGAAGATGCACCGTTAAGTGTGGATGCGTTAGCCCACCCGTGGCCAAACGTTCTTCTCTACGCTTTCCCTCCACTGAGCTTGATTTCCCCCACCCTGGCCAGGGTCAGAGAACTCAGCTTGTCATTGATTCTGATAGCTCCACGTTGGGCATCCAGACACTGGATCGCAGAAATAGTTCAGTTACTGTCAGATCAACCGTGGCCGCTCCCTCCACAGAGGGACCTTCTGTCCCAGGCGGGCGGGGAGATTTATCATCCGCACCCGGACAGGATTGCTCTCTGGGCCTGGACCGTGAGAGGTGGAACTTGAGTGTGGCAGGTTTACCCCAATCGGTTATACACACTATCCAGAGTGCCAGGGCCCCGTCTACTTACACGCTTTATGACAATAAATGGCGAGTTTTTGAGGAGTGGTGTGGCCGTGGTCACATTATCTCCTTCCAGTGTTCTGTGGGAGACATTTTGTGCTTTCTCCAGGATTTGCTGGATAAAGGGAAAGCTTTTTCTACTTTGAAGGTGTATCTGGCAGCTATTTCTGCGTGTCATGTCGGGTTTAATAACGAACCTGCGGGTCGGCACCCTTTGATTAGCCAGTTTATGAAAGGTGCACGCCGTAAGAGGCCGGTGTCTCGGCGGTTAGTGCCTCAGTGGGACCTATCTTTGGTTTTGGAAGCCCTTTCTCATCACCCCTTCGAGCCAGTGGACGGCGTAGGGCTGAAATATCTTTCTCTTAAAACGGCGCTGCTTGTGGCTCTAGTGACTGCTAAGCGTGTGAGCGAGCTGCAAGCCCTGTCTGTCAGTCTGTCCTGTTTACAGTTTGCCCCTGGGCTCACGAAAGTTTCCTTTCGCCCTAACCCGGCGTTTGTACCTAAAGTGGTGGATTCTTCTTATAGATGTCCCGTTACGGAACTTTCGGCTTTCCACCCACCTCAGGAGGAGGAGGGATTGGGTTCCTTGTGCCCAGTGCCTCTATATGTATGTCAAGAGAACAGCGGGTTTCAGGAAATCTGACCAGCTGTTTGTGTCTTGGGCTACCCCTCACAAAGGGAAGCCGTTGTCGAGACAACGGCTGTCCCGCTGGATTGTGGAGGCTATATCTATAGCGTATGAATGTTGTGGTTATCAGGCACCTGCGGGTCTGAGGGCCCACTCTACTAGAGGGATGGTGACATCATGGGCCCTACTTAAGGGAGTTTCTGTTCAGGAAATTTGTGCGGCGGCTGGCTGGGCTACGCCACACACCTTTGTGCGGTTTTATAGACTGGATGTGTCTGAGTCATCCTTGGCACATGCTGTGCTGAGTGCCAGATGCTCTGAGCCCATGTGATTGGCTTGTGCAATCCGGGAGCTGTCTATATCTCCCATAGTGAAACACCGAGCGAAGTTAGAAAAAGAACTATGGGTTACTTAACGTAATCCCGGGTTCTTTGATAACAGAGTGAGGTGTTTCACCAGCACTTCCCTCCTTGCACTTGGACGGGAAGAAATCTCGCTGCAATGATGTTAGGAGGGGTCGACCTGAGGGATAAAGGTGGGGCGGAGCCTGATCTCAGGTCGACCTGTCTGTCAAGAAAGACGTGGTGTCATAAGAGCTTCCGTAGTTGGTCACGCCCAAAGCGATTCCCATAGTGAAACACCTCACTCTGTTATCAAAGAACCCGGGATTACGTTAAGTAACCCATCGATTTCCCCTCTCTCTCTCTCTCTCTCTCTCTCTCTCTCTCTCTCTCTCTCTCTTTCTCTCTCTCTCTCTCTCTTTCTCTCTCACATTCAGTGTGTAAAGTGTGACATGTTTAGTCAGTCTTTCTCGGTTGTTTGCGATAATTTTATTTGTGAAAAGTGTAAGTTAGTTTGCTCTTTGACGGTGGTTCCCTGGTGGTGTAGTGGTTTTTGCGCTCCTCAATAAAACACCCACTGATAAACGTGAAAGAGCTCTGGTTATAGGAGACACTATTTTGAGGCACATGAAATTAGCAAAAGTCAGGTATACCGGGAGCCAGGGCACAAGACATAGCAGGTCAGTGTAGGTTTTTAGGTAAGCCCAGGTTCTCTAAGATAATTTTTTACACAGGAGGTAATGATATATGTCTCCGACAGTCAGAGGTTACTAAGAGTAATAATATAGAGGTGTGTAAATTAGCGAAGGCAATGTCTGATGCAATAACATGCTTATAAGAGAAACATCTGCCCCCTGCTGGAGTCTTCATTATTTGAGGTACCAACAAATAGTCAATGTGAGGTGCCAACAAATAATACCAATACCAACAAATAATCAATGTGAAATTTAATTGGGAGCAGTGTAGATGATTAAAACAGGGCTGATGTGATCATATTTTCTAGATCTAGTGAGGACTCTTGCTGCTGCATTCTGAACTAACTGAAGTTTATATATGCACTTACTCCAACACCCAGACAGTAAAGCGGTACAGTAGTCTAATTTTCTGAATCCTGTAACAACATCATATTTTAAATTTTAGCAATATTAAAAGTGAAAGAAGGTGATCCTGGTATTATTATTTACGTGAGACTCAAAGAAAAAACTTGGGTCAATAATCACACCAAGGTCTTTGACTGCTGTACACACTGAGACAGAAACACCATCCATTTTACCATTTTACTAGGACCTGCACGTGGTCCTAGTAAAAGTACTCGTCTTATCCGAGTTGAGCAGAAGGAGGTTATCAAGCATCCACTGTCTAATGTCCTTTACCTTTTTTATTTGTATAGCGCTTTTAACAATAGATATTGTCTCAAAGCAGCTTTACACAGAATGTGGTGATAAAAATGAATAAGATGTTCATTATAAGCATAACTTTGTCCATGACGACAAGCAAGAAAAAACTCCCTGAGATGGCATAAGGAAGAAACCTTGCGAGGATCCAGACTCAGGAGGGAACCTAATTCTCATCTTGGTTGCACTGAATGTCCATTTATAGCAGATATATAATGTTGCAGGGTACAGTGATGGTGATCATAAGCAAACTATAGTCCTAAGTCAGAGTAGCAGACTGTAGCAAACATACAGCTATGTGTCATCAGCATAGCAATGGAAGCAAATACCATGTTTATATATAATTTCACTCAGAGGCAAATAGAAATAGAAAAGCAGTGGGCCTAAGACAGATCCTGCGGAACACCAAACTTCACCTCAGAGAGTGTGAAGACCTGACTGATACTATGAAATGTATCAGTCAGGATTTCGGCCTCATCATAGCACAGAGACGGCGCTAGATAAGGTGGTAAATGGCTGTTATTGGCCTCTGATCAGGGTTTTGTCTCTTTACTTGTTTTACTCGACCTCAGTGCAGCTTTTCACACTATTGATCATAATTTCCTCCTTGCTGGACTGGAGAACGTTGTTGGAATAAAGGATCCTGGCTCAGGTCTTATCTGACTAATCACTATCAGTGTGTTGATGTAAATGGTATGGTGGCCGAGAAGTGCAAAACACATTAACAAATCCGAAAACAAAATAACAAATCCCAAAGCAAAACAACAAATCCGAAAACACAACGACAATTCAGACAAACCAGAAAAGTTAGGTATAGTTTGTAAATGGAACACTTACCGATCATTGGACGAGACCCATGTCATTTAAGATATACAGGAAGTATGAAATCTTATAACTTTGTTTCTTGTACATGTGTAAAGTTCTCCGTTTACTTTAAACAATGTTTTATTTTGATTATTGCACCTTTAAATATAAGAAAATAACAGAAGTAAACATTGGCAAGCAAGCAGAAAATAGAATTCATTCAAAGCTACTTTGAGGAAGGACATTCATATGCAGTGATTTTGGAGATGCTGCAGTATAACATGACATAAAGATTAGTTTGTACACTTTTACACATACGTTCCAACTTTCTCCTGCCGCAGACTGTTGCACTTCAGATGCTTTTTGGTCTGATATCCATAACTGGCTTTACCCAAATGCTCTTTATCTAGGAAATTTCACTGTTTATATACACAACTCGAAAATACTTGAAAGTGAAACCAAACGTTTTTTGCATTTTATAATGAATTTCTTTCTTTCACAAAAGCCCTTAAAGTGATTAAAAAGGAAAATGCAATGAATCATTTGTCCTTTATAGAAAAATATGATTTACAGAATAAACCATAGCCCTGTTTATTTTTGTAACTTTTTTAAATACATTTTTATTAATATATATATATATATATATATATATATATATATATATATATATATATATATATATATATATATATATATATATATATATATATATTTAGTTATTTATTTATTTATTATTATTATTTTTTTTTTTTATTAGGTCTCCTGGTGGTCTAGTGGTTAAGATGCAGCGCTCCCACCGCTGCGACCCGGGTTCGATTCCCGGTCAGGGAACCATTCCCAGCCACTCTTAGTGCCGGTCCCAAGCCCGGATAAATTGGGGAGGGTTGCGTTAGGAAGGGCATCCAGCGTAAAACATGTGCCAAATCAAACGTGCGGAGGATCCGCTGTGGCGACCCCTAACGGGAGAAATCAAACGTGCGGAGGATCCGCTGTGGCGACCCCTAACGGGAGAAGCCGAAAAGAAAGTTTATATTTTTTTTTTTATTATTGTGATTTTTTTATTTATTTATTTATTTTTTTCCCTCTTTCCCCTAAATATATGCTGTACCTTCTGTATATCTTGAATGACAGGTGTCTTGTCCAATGATCGTTAAGTGTTCCATTCATCTATCAAGTGTTCCATTTTTGTCTGAATTGTTCGTTGTGTTTTCAGATTTGTTAATGTGTTTTTGTGCAACAATTCAGACAAACCTGAAAAGGTATGAAAAAGGTATAGTTTGCAAATGGAGCACTGGACAAGACACCTGTCATTCAAGATATACAGGAAGTACAACAGTTAACATGTTTACTTCTGTTATTTTCTTATATTTAAAGGTGCACTAATCGAAATAAAAAATAGTTTAAAGTAAACTGACAATTTTACACATGTACAAGAAACAAAGATATGAGATGAGATTTCACACTTCTTGTATATCTTGAATGTACGAGGTACCCTACACATTTCAGTTATGATATTGTCCTGGGATGTAGAACATAATGGCCAGTAACCAGCATAGGGCACAACTTGATGTTAGGAAGTAATCATCACCACTGGCATCAGTCTCCATTTCATCCTCCACAGTTCTTGCTCTCGATAGAGAATCGAGGTAACTTTCACAAGATTTCTCCATAAAGTACTTACACTATAGTTTATTTACATGTTTTTATTTTGTTGGCTATTGTTTAGTCTGTGTGGTCTTTTGGGTTCTACATAGAGCAAACAGAGTGGTTATGAACAATTATAAAGTTTCTGGGTTGTTCAATAATAGAAAAGCTAAGTTTTTTTGTCAGGAAATGTAAACTCATGCTAGCCACACTTGACAGGAAGAAGATATTTTCTGACACGTGTCACATACAGTATAGAGACTGTGTTACTAGAGTGTGTTTGATTATATTGTGTATAATCATAATGTGTGTGATTATTTTATGTGTGTTATTATGGTGCTCTGCTGTAGTCAAGTCATTTTTGTCATTTTAACCATATATAGAGATGCAGTAGACAGTAAAATGAGTTTCTCCAGGACCCTGGTGCTACATAACAGAACATAGAGCTACATCACACAACACAGAGCTACATAACAGTAAACAATAGTGAGCAGAAGTTTGGCAATGTTTACAAAAAGAAGACACTTAGTGACCCTCAGAGATCAGAGCTGTAGACTCAATAAAACTATATCTCAGGATTTCTATCATGGCGTTGCAGGCCACAGCCATCTGGAAGCCAGGAAAGATCAGCACAAGGGATATATGGATGTGAAGGTGTGTTTGGAACTGCTTCAATGCATTAATCAATTGCTTATTTAAACTCTTGCAGTAATGCACACACACACACACACACACACACACACACACACACACACACACACACACACACACACACACACACACACACGCACACAAGCAAGGAATAAAGCAAACTAAATTAATGGAAAAAAAAAAGAAGTGAAACCACACTTTCTCTTTTTAGCAGTTAAGAGGATTTTGCTCCCTTGATCGGCCTCATCTCAGATCAAAGTGCACACTGGCCGGTCAATTAGATGGATTAGTCTCAAATTGAGTTTTGATTTGCTCCCTGCTGTGACACCACTGGTGGTGAGAGACATGGGGAATTGTCAGAAGTCTAGTGCACTAGGACAAGGGTTACAAGGGCAAAATATATTACAGATAAAAATACAAAGAGAAAGAGAGACAGAGAGGTTGATGGAAGGGGCATGTGAGAGGTGTGGGGCACTAGACTGAGGGTTTTTGGAGTCTAAAAGGAAATTATGAGGAGTGAATCAGAGGGAGAAAGGAAAGAGGCCCCGGAAACAGACATTAATAGGCAGGCAAGAGACATTCCTCCCAAACAAAAGGCAGTCTCTCTCTCTCTCTCTCTCTCTCTCTCTCTCGCTCTCTCTCTCTCTCTCTCTCTGGATTTCTTCTGGCTTTCTCTCTTATTCTATCTCTCTAAGCAGATGTGAATTGTTTGCCTGCCAGAGAACTTCTTACAAGATGAGAGGAATGACTCAAAAAGCACTCAGAAACAACTTTAATTAAAAGCCTGACTCTCAGCCTTAAAACGAGCCCGCCGTGATTGTGTGTGTGTGTGTGTGTGTGTGTGTGTGTGTGTGTGTGTGTGTGTGTGTGTGTGTGTGTGCTGGGGGGGGTTCGAGTGATTCCTTTCACTGGTACATGGCTGCAGGGGCAGAGGGCCACACTGCTAGCAACAGAAGCTCTAATTTGTTTCTGTTGTAGTGAGCAGAAGTTTGGAATTGTTTACATAAAGAAGATACTCAGTGCTCAGAGCTGTAGACTCAATAAAACAAAAAATCTCAGGATCTTCACCCCCTCTGATGTAGAACAAAGCCGTCTAGAAGACAGGTGGGATCAGCACAGCTCTGATGATGGATCAGGTGAAGTTTATTTTATTCTCAGCTGCATTTATAGAAACATGCTGGGTTTAATCTCATCTCAGACAAGTGTGTTACATAACGGGAATATATATAAGAGAGAGAGAGAGAGAGAGAGAGAGAGAGAGAGAGAGAGAGAGAGAGAGAGAGAGCGAGAGAGAGAGAGAGAGAGAGAGCGAGCGAGCGAGCGAGAGAGAGAGAGAGAGAGAGAGAGAGAGAGAGAGAGAGAGAGAGAGAGAGAGAGAGAATTGAAATTTAAAAATACATTTTATTACAATTCAAGTTCAACAAACAGTTTGCGCTAGTCCTTAGAAGGGATGGAACAGCAAAACGACTGAGAAAAATAAAATATGTACAGCTGCATCTCAAGAAATTAGAATATCATTAAAAAGTTTATTTATTTTAGTAATTCAATACAAAAAGTGAAACTGGTATATTATATAGATTCATCTCACACTGATATATTTTAAATGTTTATTTTTTTTAATTGTGACGATTTTGGCTCAAAGCTGATGAAACCCCAAATTCAGTATCTCAGAAAATTAGAAAGTTATGAAAAAGTTGACTAGTGGAGACTCATGATGTCTCACTCTAATCAGCTCATTAAATCCAAACACTTGCAAAGGTTTACTGAGCCTTTAAATTGAGTCTCAGTCTGGTTCAGGCTTCACAATCATGGGGGAAGACTGCTGACTTGACAGTCGTCCAGAAGACGATCGTTGACACCCTGCACATGGATGGTAATTTAGAGACTGAGCCACTAAGGGGGTGTGATATGAAATGGCGGATGCATAGACTTTCAGGGTGGACGAAGCTAACTGTCCTTGGAGGAATTCCAGCACTGAACAAACCGGGCAGTGGACTGGATCCAGCTGGTGGTGCTCACACCACGAGCAGAACAGGCGCCATCTGGCGCCATACGACTTCCTTGTGGAGGGAGCTCTGGAGTGGAGAATGGTCTCTACCACCTCATGGAGCCACCAGTAGGAGATGGACTCCGTCCCAGAGAACTCTCTCCAAAACTCCCAGAAGCAGCACAATGGGGGGAAGATGTACAGACGCAGCCCCGACCACGCCTGAGCCATGGCGTCCATGGGGCTGGAGAAGTAAGCTAGAACAAGAGGGGACAGTGCAGTCTCTTGAGATCCACCTGGGCTTTGCCGAATCTCTCCCAAATCTGCTCCACCACGTGAGGGTGGAGCCGCTATTCATTGGGTCTCAACCCCGCCCTCGACAGGGTGTCTGCTGCTTCGGCATGTAAGCTCTTCTCACTGAAAGGAGCTTCCCTTGGGCCCAGAGGAGGATCTGGTGTGCATGCCTGTACAGGGGGCGTGAGCGCAGACCTTCTTGATGGTTGATGTAAGAAACCGCTGAGGCGTTGCCCTACAAATCAGCATTTGGTGCATGGCCAGCATCTCTGAAAGCTGTGTGCACAAAGTAGTCGAATCCTATATGTCGCTGAGATACGTGGTTCTCTGTAATGGAGAAAGTGCACCCTTCCCAGCATTCAGCTGAAACACCAAAACCTTCATGTGAGCGAGAACGACATCTCGATGCCAGATCGCTAACTGCTCTGATCAAACCAGTATCAACCAATCGTCGATATAGTCATCAAATAATGAAGACTACAGCAGGGGCCAGATGTTTCTCTTATAAAGCCCCACAGTTATGGAACAACCTTCCAATCAGTGTTCGGGACTCAGACACAGTCTCAGTGTTCAAGTCGAGGTTGAAAACTTATTTATTTAGTCAAGTCTTTTATCAGTAGATTTTTCTTAGGTAAAGGAGCTGATCTGGAGGGATCATGGAAATGGAGTGTTTGGTGAACTGGGATATTTGTATGCTGTCGTCTCCTCACTCTCACATGTTCACTCAGGTTTGTTGATGGTGGTGTGGTGGGTTGTCTATTATCCCAGAGATCCCTCATGTCTGTGTTACCTTCTGGTTCTCCCTTGTAGTTATGCTGCTATAGCGAGTCTTGCCGGAGTCCAAACTGACCTTAAATTTCATACAACAATAAGGACACATAATAATCCATATCCTTCTCTTCCTGTCACCCCTCTTCTCTCTCTCTCTCTTTCTCTCTCTCTCTCTCGGTCGAGTTAAACATGTTCCTGAGGTTCTAGTGACCACTGTTCCTGCCCCTCTCCCCTCCGTGGATCTTCCCATTTCATCCAGGCCTGCCTCTGGATAGTGTTCTCTTCGATTGGAGGCCACTCTGTGCACCTGAGGACAGTTTCTCATCAACGCCTTGGGTGGTTCCATGAAATTAAGTAAGAGCGGGAGCTTAGAGGATGGATTTGGACTGTAGTTAATGGCAACAAACTACTACATTGACTCAGGACTACAGTTTGCTTCTGATCACCATCACTGTACCCCGCAACATTGTATATCTGCAAAAAATTGACATTTGGTGCAACATTCGGCCCTGAAAGCGAACCTTAGGAACTTCCTGAGAAAAGGAAGTATGGATACATGAAACTACGCATCCTTTAGATCTACTGTGACAAACCAGTACTCAGATCTGATTTAAGACATGACCTGCTTGAGGGTCGGCATCCTGAACCTGAGTTTTAGGATTGAGTAGTTTAGCTGACGTAGATCCAAAATAGGACACAACCCACTGCCTTTTTTGGAAACTATGAAGTACCGGCTGTAGAACCCGGGTTTTCGTTCTGATGGAGGGACTACCTTGATCGCCTCCTTCCATCAGGAGAGTATTTACTTCTCGTTCCATGACCAGAGCCTGCTTGGTTCCCACCAGAGTGCCAAGAACCCCATTGAAACGGGCCGGACAAGACTCAAACTGATTTGAATAGCCTTACTTTACATTGGGCAGAAACCACTGAGACATATCTGGCAGTGCTTTCCAGGCCAGAAAGTCTCTTAGGGGTATCAGTCTTTCAAGACTGACCTCTGGTGTGCCTAGTGCCTAGGAGCCTCAAAGGAGGCAGTGAGTTCTCCTGGACCACTACGAGACCGGGTGAAGACCGAGTAGGATGCTCGCTGGAGCTGGCCGTGCCCTGAAGCACATTCAGTGGAAGGATTAACGGACCAGGTCCTGAGAGGACCTTTATGGCTGGATCCCCAGAACGTCCTATGTCAGGACTTTTCTTATCGTAGACAGTCCTCAGATCTGTCATTCCACGGGGCTTCGGCGTAGAGCACCATGCAGGATCCCTGATCAAATCAAATCAAAATCAAATAAAAATCAAACTTTATTCATCACATACACATACATACAGGGTACGACATGCAGTGAAATGCTTATTACGACGGTCCGGCATGAGGGAATAGGATGGGGAGGCAGATAAATAAAGTATAAAAAACTATAGAAAATAAAATATAAGAATATAAAGTTATAAAAGATATATAAAGATATAATATGTGAGACAAAAGAAAAAGATGTATATACAAAAAGATTGCTTATGGCATACAGTGGAACAGTAAACAGTAAACAATAAACAGTAAACAATAGACTATTTTTTTGGTGGTTTAGATTGTCCATAGAGTGTCCGTGTGCAGTATGATGTGGTGTAAAAAGTCCGTAAGTGTCCGTGTGCGGTATGGTGTGGTGTAAAAAAAGTCCGTAAGTGTCCATGTGGTATGGTGTGGTGGAAAGTGTCCAAAAAGTGTCCATGTGCAGTATGGTGTGGTATAACAATGACCATAAAGTGTCCATGTGTGGTATGGTGTGAAATAAAATAAAATAAAATAAAATAAAATATAAAGTGCACTGTGCTGTGCAAGTCCAGAGTTTAAAGTGTCGTGGTGCGAAAGGTGAGATATGCATAGAGAGGAAGTGTGATTATGGTGAGAGTGGGCCAGTTTTTAGATCCTGTGTGTTTCCTGGTGTAAACTCCGAATGGCCTGCGGGTAGAAGCTCCTCCTCATTCTCTCTGTGTTCGCTTTCAGGGAGCGGAAGCGTTTCCCCGAACACAACAGAGAAAAGAGTCCATTGTTGGGATGGCTAAAGTCCTTCATAATCTTCCTAGCTCTGGTCCAGCACCGCGTGCTATAGATGTCCTGCAGGTCAGGGAGCTCGGTGTGGATGGTACGTTCAGCTGAACGCACCACCCTCTGGAGGGCTCGTCTGTCCTGCATGGTGCTGTTCCCGAACCAGGAAGTGATGCTACCCGTCAGAACGCTCTCAGTGGTGCAGGTGTAGAATGTCTTAAGCACCTGAGAGGGAAGTTTAAAGTCCCTTAAGCGTCTCAGATGTTACAGACGCTGCCGGGCTTCTTCACCAGAGTGTTGGTGTGACAGGACCAAGACAGGTCCTGTGTGATGTGAACACCTGGGTACCGGAAACTGTCCACTCTCTCCACTGGGGTCCCGCTGATGTTTATCGGTTGGTATGACCGCTCCCGCTTTGTGCTGAAGTCTACAATCAACTCCTTAGTCTTGCTGACATTCAGGAGAAGGTTGTTCTCCTGGCACCATCGCTCCAGGTTTTTAACCTCCTGTAGGTAGGCTGTCTCATCGTTGTTGGAGATCAGTTCCACCACAACGGTGTCGTCAGCAAACTTGATGATGGTGGTGGAGTTGGAAGTGGCCACACAGTCATATGTGTACATTGAGTAAAGCAGGGGGCTCAGAACACAACCCTGAGGAGCTCCAGTGCTGAGGGTGAGGGTGGATAAAGTGTGTTTTCCCACCCGTACGGCTTGTGGTCTGTCTGTCAGGAAGTTAGAGATCCATTGACACAGCGGCTAGCTGAGTCCCAGGACCTCCAACTTAAGGTGAGTGTGGAGGGAATTATGGTGTTAAACGCTGAACTGGAGTCCACGAACAACATTTTTGCATAATTCACGTTTCTTTGGTCCAGGTGTCTCATCGTGGTGTGGAGGAGATGAGCAATGGCGTCCTCAGTAGAGAGGTTCTGACGGTACGCGAACTGTAATGGGTCCAGTGTGTCTGGTAGTGATGCAGTGATGAAGTCTCTGACCAGTCTCTCGAAGCACTTCATCACTAATGAGGTCAAGGCTACAGGGCGATAGTCGTTAAGGCAGGCGGGCTGGGGTTTCTTCAGGACAGGAACAATAGTGGACTGTTTAAAACATGAGGGGACAACAGACTGTTCCAGTGAGAGGTTGAATATCTCAGTAAACACCAGTGCTAGCTGGTTAGCACAGGCTTTCAGAACCCGACCTGTGATGCCGTCTGGTCCTGCTGCCTTACTGGTATTCGCTCTCTTGAATGCCCTCCTCACGTCATGCTCTGAGATGGTGAACGTCTTTACCTGTCTCCGGCTCTCTCAGCGTGCATGCTGGTTGTGCTGTTAGCGCCGCTAGCGTGGTTAGCTGCAGCCTCGAAACGAGCGTAAAAGGTGTTTAGCTCGTCTGCCAGAGAAGCGTCCGCATTTACCATTTTGGAAGATGGTGGTTTGTGGTCCGTTATTGTTCTTAGTCCCTGCCACAGGTTCCTAGAGCCACCATGTTGAAACTGTAACTCTAGTTTCCTCCCGTAGCGCCGCTTTGCATCCTTCACCGCTCTGCGAACACTGTAGGATGCAGCCTTGTACTCGTTCATGTCCCCGGTGGCGAGCCCCATGTTATAGGCAGGGGAGCGGGATCTCAGTGCGTCGCGGATGGTTTTATTCACCCACGGCTTCTGGTTGGGAAACGTTCTGATAGTGTTTTTTTGCACTGTATCATCCGCTAGTTTCCCAATGAATCCCATGTTGACGTCATCAGAGCTGCGCCTGAACGTGTCCCAGTCTGCGTCATTCAAAGCGTCCTGCAGAGCGGCCACCGATTGGTCAGTCCAGCACGCGACTTCCCTCTGAACCGGAGCTTCCTGTTTCAGCCTTTGTTTGTAAACAGGCATGAGGATCCAGGATCCTTTCTCCCCTGGTGGGGCAGGTGATGTGCTGATAAAAGTTTGGTAGTGCGCGCTTGAGGTTGGCACTGTTGAAATCTCCGACCACAATGAGCGCAGCGTCCCGATGTTGTGTTTGTTGAAGTGTTATTGTCTCGTGCAAATCCCATATCACAGTGTCCGTGTCCGCTTGAGGTGGAATATAAATGGCACTGACTATGACCGAGCTGAATTCCCGAGGTAGATAGAAGTGCCGACATTTGATGGTCAGTAGTTCCAGATTTGGTGTGCAGGAGCATGTTGCACCAGTGGTTGTTCACCATCAAACACACTCCACCTCCTCTTGACTTCCCCGACTCCAGTGTTCTGTCCATGCGGAAAACCGAGAAAAACTCGGCCGGCTGGATGGCGTGGTCCGGTACCGCTGGGTTCAGCCATGTCTCGGTGAAGCAGAGAAGGTTGCAGTCCCGAATGTCTCTCTGGAACTTGACCCTTGCCCTTAGGTCGTCGAGCTTGTTCTTCAGTGACTGGACGTTGGCTAACAGGATACTAGGTAAGGGAACGCGGTGTGCGCGTGCCTTCAGCCTGTTCCTGACGCCGGTACGCGAGGGAAAGATGGAACTGTAACTGTAAAGATGGAACTGTAACTGTAAAGATGGAACTGTAACTACTTAAATAAAAGTATAAAATAAACAAAAAAAGAGAAAACGTAGCCGGAGCAGTCGTGATGGCAGCCGACCTCACCGGCACCATCTTGGAACTGGGGGATGGGGAGTGTGAGACGCGACACTCCATTTCTGTAACTCCCAATGGGGGGTGGTAGGTTGAGGTTGGGGCTGCACCCACCAAGAACCCCATAAGAGTGGCGTGGGATGTAGCAGCATGGCCCTATCCCTGTCGGACATTTCCGAGAGGGTGAGCCAGAGGTTCCTCTCTGTCAAGATGAGGGCGGCCATGGACCGGCCAATGGCCCTAGCAGTCTCTTTAGTGGCTCTTCAGAGTCAGGTCCGCCGTCTGGCAGAGCTCGAAAACTACATACACAACAAGTATTAGTTCATTCAAATGTACCCTTCAATATTTAAGCCCATCTCTTCTCCATTTTAATTCTATACAGAGGGCTGTCCATTGGTCCACTTTCGAAATAAAATGGCCTCACTTTATTCCAAATTTACTATTGCAGAGGAAGCAATCATAAAATCATTTAAATCCTAATCATCATATCCACATCTTTTTGTTCTTTGACAAGAATGAAAATATCATCAGTGTAAGCTGACAGTTAAAAATGTAGTACTATTTGAATTGAAGAATTTCACTGAAATGTCCATCCACTCAGTGTCCTGGAAACGAATCTGATCAGAGCCCCTAGTGCGTCTACAGCTAATTCTTTCTTTTTTCTTTCTAAAATTCCATTTAGCCCTTAGTTTTGTGCGATTTCATTTTAATTTAGCATTTTCTTCATATCCTATTCTAGTTGTGCCATTGCTTGAGTTGTCTTTAGTGATGTTGTAAGCATACTGTTGGCTCAGTTGTTTGATTTGTGATTTACCAAAGTCCCACCATTGCAACAAGTACTGGAAGTCATAATTCGTGGTCCTAAAGTTGTTCAAAAACAAATTGAGAGTGGCTCTAAATTTAAAATCACTTTAAAGACTTTTTGTTGAAATGACATAATGCACTATTTGGTTGTATGGATCCTAATGTTAATGAACACTGTACTAAGCTACAGTGACTGGAATAATGGAACAATCTCTGAAAACATCGAGTTGATAACTGAAACCATTAAATCTGTGCAATCTTGCTAAGAGAACGTGTTATATGAGTCAACCCATGTGTATTGCTTTTGTGTCTGATAAAAATCTCTCCAAAAATCCACAAGATCATAGGTTTCTATCAGCTGAGTAAGTTTTTTTAGACATATGTGGTTCAACATGATTCCTATCTGCTGCATGTTCAGCACAGTTAAAGTCAAAACAACATCGGTGTTGCACTCACTGAATGTTTAAAATGTTTAGAATAATAAAAAGTTCATTCTTTCAACTGCAATGGTTGGAGCATAAACACAAATAAAGCAATAAAATGTGTTTTTAAATTAAGTCCTTACGTTTAACAATCTACCTTTTATCATTTCTTCTACTTGATACGACACTGGAATTGAGTTCTTAGAGAACAAAATGGTTAGATGTTAAAGGTGAATTGTTACTGAAGACCATCAAATTTTCTCACCCAAACTGCTTCATTGAACTTATTACTGTTTCATGTGCAAAGAAAATATAATCTTATAAATCCTGATTAATTATTACAGTTTGAACTTTTTTGTCTTCACATGCACCATTTAAATTGAAAAAACCATGTGAAATTCTCTAAAGGTGAAGAGAAGGATACTCAAGAAACACGAGAGACTCGTCTCATAAGCGCGTTCATGATTGTCCTTTAGCACCATGTACACAAAACATCTAAATGACACTCCATGTTTCAATAAGAGCCATTTACAGCTGATTTGGATCATTTGATTTGGAAAATAACTTACCATATCGCTTGAACATTTCAGTCAGCACTTCATTTTTAATAAAAGGTGGCACGTTGGACAGAATCACCTTGTTGGACAGAGTGGACAGCGGCAGCACTGGGACTAAAATATTATTAATAAAAATTCCACTTTCAACCAAAGTGTTCGCCAACTTCACTGTTTTCAATATAACCACTACCGCAGTGTTCATTATAAAAGCCGACAGGACGTTTTCACATCCGACCACTTCTCCTACAGCTGAACTACACTTCTGTACACCGCCATTCGAGGCTCATTTCACCACATGACGCCATGTGTGGAAGTTTAAACTCCCCACCCCTGAAAGTCATTCTGACAGAAATAAACACTGGCAGATAGACGATTTGAACTCTCTTTCTGCTTCTGGACCTTCTAACACACATAAAGAGACAGAAAAAGAAAGATAGATAGAAATTAGAATAGGTTTTTTTTTTTTTCTAGCACAGCAGCCACAAAAGCTACACACACTCACTTCACTCCGTTCACCCGCTCACTCACTTAGCAGACACATGCCAAGAGAAAGAGAAGAGAGAGAGAGAGAGAGAGAGAGAGAGAGAGAGAGAGAGAGAGAGAGAGAGAGAGAGAGAGAGAGAGAGAATAAGTGCAGCGTCATGATGGTGAGCAAAATTGTTTTAACTTCTTTTAGTGAAAGTGGAATTCCTGTTTGTGTGTGTGTGTGTGTGTGTGTGTGTGTGTGTGTGTGTGTGTGTGAGTGGGTTTTACTGTACAAACATAGACAGAGGAATCATCAGGATTTCCTCCTCTTTGCTTTCCCCCTTTTTGACTCACTGTCTGTAACTGGTCAATTTTGACCACGCACACACACACACACACACACACACACACACACACACACACACGCACCGCACCCCCCCCCCCCAACACACACACACACACACACACACACACACACACAACAAATAATCATTAGTCAAAACTCACTATGGCTGTGGAGTTTCCTTTACCACACACACACACACACACACACACACACACACACACACACACACACACAGCAGAAAGCACTAAAACCTGTCCATGGCTCACTGTCAAACATGGAATTCAGCAGAGTGATGAAGTGACTGAGACACACTCCATCTCGAACGTCACAAATTACAGAAACAGACTTCAGATGGAGGAGTAAGTGAGCAAACACACTGGTCATGTCTACGTCTTTTTACACACATTAACCAGCAAAGTTCATCATCAACCTCATCATCAGGAAGTCAGTCCACCTGGAAAACTCCACAATGTCTCTATAAGGCTTATGAGGCTGATGTGACATGCTTTAAACACACACCCACTGTCTTTATTACATCCTGTGTATCATTTTCTTCTAATAAAAAATTTAATGTGTGTATGTGTGTGTGTGTGTGTGTGTGTGTGTGTGTGTGTGTGTGTGTGTGTGTGTTATAGTCTTTCTGAACATGCTGAACATGAGCTCAGTGTAAACACACTCACATATACACACACACATATACATAAACATATACATCGTATATTTACCCTAAATACATTTATTGCAAAAATAAATACAATTTATTGGGCACAAACTCTCTGAACCAAGAACCCTAAACTCCTTGGCTAATCTTTTCTATTTTTTCTGAATTAGGCTGCTTAATCATCCATCATTTTTTTATTTGGATTCAGTTCTCCTTACTGATGTGACATTACTCGAGGTCTTGTCAATTCTCCCACTGGAAGCACCCAGAAGGTTGAAGTGACGTCACATCAAAAATGATGGATGATTAAAAAAGGTCAAAACCATGAGCAGCTCAATTCAGAAAAAAGAGGAAAGATTAGCCAAGGAGTTTATGGTTCTTGAAACTGAGAGTTTGATAAATGTATTTTGGGTGAATATTTATAAATGAAATGGAGCTCAGAAATGTCTTCAAATTTGTGTGCTGCTGTGAGAATATGTTTTACTCATTCAGTGACAGAAGTTGAAGCAGAGACGAGCTTCTCAAGGGTAAAACTAATCAGTGGGGGAGATGTTGGGACATGGTGTGGTTCACTCAGGGCTTCATTCAAGCTAAAACCACCATTGCCGGTTGGTGGTACCTACTTATAACCAACATTCAGTTCAGCATCAGTTCAACATCAAGCAGAACATTTTAATTGTGATAAATGATGAAACTCCAGACTTGAACTCACCACAACACACGTGACCTCATTTACACCATTTTTTGAAGCAATCAAAAAGAAG
>NC_139595.1:20163881-20176381 GCF_946808225.1 Silurus aristotelis | reverse complement strand
AAAACAAGGACTATAAATACTAAAGCTGTTTACTGTGTGTGTGTGTGTGTGTGTGTGTGTGTGTGTGTGTGTGTGTGTGTGTGTGCGTGCGTGCGTGCAGATGTACAAAATAAAACCTGGTGTAGGAGAGCACAAAACGCTTCTGAGCTTCACAGAACACACACACTGTGACTGCAGGTAAGCAGCTTTTACACACAAACACACACACACACACACACACACAAACACACAAAACCATGTTCAGAATTTTTATTTTCTGTTTCTTTTTTTTTCCAGGAAAAAAACACAAGTGAAAACAAAGAAAGAATAGTAAGTAGTGTGTGTGTGTGTGTGTGTGTGTGTGTGTGTGTGTGTGTGTGTGTGTGTGTGTGTGTGTGTGTGTGTGTGTGTGTGTGTGTGTGTGTGTGTGTGAGCATGTGGGTATTTTTGTTTGTGGATATATGTATATAGTGTGTGTTTTTGTGTCCCTGCTTTTTTTTTTTACTGTTAATTGAATAAGAAAAAAAAGCAGTCAGCTTGATGTTAATAATAACATTCATGCTAATACTAATATGAACTAAAGCTATGTTTTACACACACACACACACACACACACACACACACACACACACACACACACACACACACACACACACACAGTGCCTGTATTAAATAGACAGCTGAGGTGTTAAAGGTTAATGACTGCCATAACACAGGCGTCTGTGTGTGTCTCTTTGTGTGCGTGTCTCTGTGAGTGTGTGTGTGGGGGGAGAGACTCAGACCACCTTTATACACACACACACACACACACACACACACACACACACACCCTCTGCAGCTGTCTTACACTTCCCTGTTCTAATCTTAGCCACAGGTGTCACACCATCAACTGCCAACCTCCATTTATTTATAGGGCTGGAAACTGGGGCCGGTCCCAGAACCACACACACACACACACACACACACACACACACACGCTGATGTACCTGGTTTAATAGATGAGTGTGTGTATGTGTGTGAGGATCAGGTTATCTGAGAGCGCTAAATCAATCCACTGCTTATGAAGCCAAATGCAGACTCCTGCTCATGAGCACGTATACACACACACACACACACACACACACACACACACACACTCACTCACATACACACATAGATACACACCTGCTTGCACACACACATGCATACATACAATTGCTCACACATACATGCACACACATACATGCACACACACATACATATGCACACACTAAAACACACATGGACATACGTACACTCACAAACATTAAGCCGGATATACACACTTGCATATGCACACACACACACACACACACACAATCCGATACACACCTAAACATGGCCAGATATCCACTTTTGTATATTCAGAGCACAGCCGTGTGTGTGTGTGTGTGTGTGTGTGTGTGTGTGTGTGTGTGTGTGTGTGTGTGTGTGTGTGTGTGTGTGTGTGTGTGTGTAAATTTGTATGTTTGTAGCTTTACATTTCTTTACATTTCTTTACAAGAATGAAGGTGAATGATGTGTTTATCCCTGATGATGAAGACTGGGGGTGACTGTGGTGAAAAACTACCTTAGATGAATCAGGAAGTAACCTTGAGAGAAACCAGACTAAAAAAGGGGAACCTCATCCTGATTTGGGTGACATCAAGAGTGTGATTATAGTCTTTAAACAATCCAGAACACTGGAGAGTGAGAACTAACATGAGCACTGGAGTGTGTGATTATGAGTGATGTTCTTTCTACAGTCTTATACAGTCAGTTGACGTTGTAGAACCAGGAGCTACTGAGCAACTCATAAAATAGCTCAACTTCTAAAATCATTACAGATCCAACACCAGCTTCTCCATGCCAGAGCCTTTAAACACTCAAAGAGTTTCAGTGTCCAAACTCCACATGAAGTGGGATCTAAAAGGCACTGGTACGTCTCTCGATGGTTTGGGATGTTTGCAGGCATCCACTTCTTTAAAGGTTCATAATCTTCATGAGGTGGGACGTGACTGGGTTTAAAACTTAACAGGAAGCCAGTGTATGGATGAGAAGATTGGAGTTATATGGTGATATTTTCTCCACCTTGTGAGAACTCTTGCTGCTGCATTCTGGACAAACTGTAGCTTGTTTATTAATGATGCAGGACTTCCACCTAGTAATGCATTACAATAGTCCAGTCTGGAGGTCATGAACGCACGGACGAGCTTCTCTGCATCAGATATAGACAACATGTTTCTTAGCTTAGCAATATTTCTAATGTGAAGAAGGTTTTTGTAACATGGTTGATATGATTTTTAAAAGACAAGTTGGTGTGTATAATAACTCCCAGGTCTTTTACTGTTGAACTAGTAGTTACAGAACATCCTTCTAAATGCAGGTTGAAATGCTGGAGCTTCTGTGTACCGGTTTTTGGGCCGATGAGCAAAATCTCCGTCTTATCAGAATTTAATAATAGAAAGTTATGCTTCATCACAACTTTTAATTCTTTAACACACTCAATAATCTGAGCCTATTTCAGTGTATCGTTTGGTTTTGATGAGCTATATATCTGGTATCATCAGTGTAACAGTGGAAGCTGATCCCATGCCTTCTAATATTTCGCAAGGGAAGCATGTATATTCTGAAAAGCAGGGGTCCTAGAACTGAATCTTATGGCACCCCAAAATTTAGTTGCATTAACCTGATAGTTCTCCATTTAAATCTACAAAATGGTAATGATTAGACAGGTAGGATTTAAACCAGCTTAATTCTCTGTGTGTGTGTGTGTGTGTGTGTGTGTGTGTGTGTGTGTGTGTGTGTGTGTGTGTGTGTGTGTGTGTGTGTGAGAGATATGGAATAGTGAATGTTGTATGTATTGTGGTTGGAAAAAAGCTTTTTTTTTTCTTTGCTTCATGATATGGACACTGCTCAGTTTCACTTCTATCGCTTAGACACACTCTCTTTCTCTTTCTCTCTCTTTCTCTCACTCTATCCTTCCCTCCCTCTCCCTTTCTCTCTTCCCTGTATTACAGTCGCTGTGAGCCCTGCTCAGAGAGGAGGAAGCACTGGTATGTGCAGGATCCTCTCACCTGCAGGTGTTCCTGTACACTGACTCAGTTACAGTGCAGGTCCAGGCAGCTTGAGTTAAACGAGAAAGTTTGCAGGTTTGTTCATCACCTCGTCCTGTGTGTGATGTAACACCGTGTGTGTGTGTGTGTGTGTGTGTGTGTGTGTGTGTGTGTGTGTGTGTGTGTGTGTGTGTGTGTGTGAGAGAGAGAGAGAGAGAGAGAGAGAGAGAGAGAGAGAGAGAGAGAGAGAGAGAGATGCAGTGTTGTGTTTCTGTGTGTGATTTCTGCATGACCCTGTCACATGCTGCACATTTTTCCGCTACTCTAAACCCTGGTGATCTCCACATCATCCCACTGACTGTGTGTGTGTCTGTGTGTGTGTGTCTGTGTGTGTGTGTGTCTGTGTGTGTGTGTGTCTGTGAGAAAGGCAGAGAGATACCTGTGTGTGTGCGTGTATGTGTAATCCAAAGAGATACGTGTGTGTGTGTGTGTGTGTGTGTGTGTGTGTGTGTGTGTGTGTGTGTGTAATTCAATGAGATACGTGTGTGTGTGTGTGTAATTCAAAGAGATGTGCGTGTGTGTGTGTGTGTGTGTGTGTGTAATTCAAAGAGATACGTACGTGTGGGTGTGTGAGAAAGGCAAAGAAATAACTGTGTGTGTGTAATTCAAAGAGATACGTGTGTGTGTGTGTGTGTGTGTGTGTGTGTGTGTGTGTGTGTGTGTGTGTGTGTGTGTGTGTGTGTGTGTGTGTGTGTGTGTAAAAGGCAGAGAGATAAGTGTGTGTGTGTGTGTGAGAGAGAGAAAGGCAGAGAAATAACTGTGTGTGTGTGATTCAGAGATGTGTGTGTAATTCAAAGAGACACGTGTGTGTGTGTGTGTAATTCAAAGAGACACGTGTGTGTGTGTGTGTGTGAAAGGCAGAGATATACCTGTGTGTAAAAATAAATTGTGCACATCCTTAAAAATATGTCCCTCACACACTCACACACACACACACACACGCACACACACACGCACACACACACACAATCGGGGTAGGTGACACTTCAGTGAAAACAAAAACCCCATGTCTGATATTTGAAACACACACACACACACACACACACACACACACACACACACACACACGCTCTCTCTCACTGCAATGTTTTTAAAACAGCTGGACTCTGCCTCTGATTTCACCACACAATGAAACATTAATTTATTCATTTATTCATTAATTCATTTATTTTATAAATAAAAAAAAAAAAACGTAATCATGCTCAAAATCATATTAATGTGTTCACACTGCTGCTTCTCTCATCATCATCACATCACCATCAGCCTGATCTCATCACACATTACACCCTAAACCCTTCCTCTAGTGCACAAATCCTTGGCGTCAGTGCACCACTGCTTAACCCTGAACACTCCTGTAGAAAAGCACTTTGTAGGATTTTATACAAATTGTTTCATAGTGCACTAAATATCCAGCAGAGGAGGTGTTTGGGATACAGCTCCCTAATTATCCAATTAATGTCCCTAAACTCTCTGTAATGCACTACTATTGTAGTGTGGAGCTTAATGAGACCCATAACTCATCTCTCTCTCTCTTTCTCTCTTTGTGTGTCTTTCTCTCTCACAGATGTGATAAACCGAGGAGATGACGATGGTGACGCTGGTCTCAGACACGCACTGAATGAAGGAATATTTCATCTCTGCACTTTTTTAAAAACCTGTGGACCACACACACACACACACACACACACACACACACACACACACACACACACCACAAGCAATAGGAGAGATGAGAGAAGCGACGCTGTGACACCCCATTGTACATTTAAATAAAATAATATATGAACAGTTCAAGGTGACAGAAGACATGATAATGTGTAACGCTGCTATGGAGACGAGTAGACGAGTGTCCACCATGAGACAGACGGACAGAGGATTTTAAACATAATTGTGGTCGTCTAAGTGGGTGGGACTCTTCTGGACTGAGACGCTATTTGGACGACGGTTTGACCTTTTAAGGATACGACTTCATAATTGTGTATATAATAAAGGGATATTCAGTGTAGTTTTTCATTAATGTGTTTCCAGTTTCCACCGTGGACATTTAATTAAAAGTTTTTCATTAATAATATTATTAATAATAATAAAACAGGACATTTATGAGTTAATCTGTTTATTTTCCAAAGAGAAAAGAGAACAGAAGCACAGTTGCTATCACATACTCATATCACAGGTTATAGTCCACTACATCTAATTTATAAAGTTAGCTTCAGTATTCTGTGTATTTAAATTGATTTATTTATATTCAGTTTTGTTTATTTTTTGTTGTGTTTTTTTGCCTTGTGTTTTTATCATCTGTGTCACCATCAATCTGCCTGATTTTATTTACTTTTCCCAGAAGAAGTAAGGAAGATTCCTCTAACATTCCTTATAAGAATAATGTTTCTGTGTAAAAACATGAACGTGAATCGTGAGGAATGTGACATCGCCAGGTTCTGGTGATCTTTTCCCAACAACATTCTACTATTTGTATTAAAATACTTTTTTTTTTATGTCCATTCTATTTTCATAAAATATTTATTTGTGTGTTAAAGATTTAAATATTAAAACACTTTTGGTTTTAGTTTAACATTAAATATGTATTTATTTTTAAAGTTATATTGTTTTTTAATAAACAAGAAAATGCATTTAAGTGTTTTTGTTTTCTGTAGAAAAAAAAATCAATGATTTTTTTAAACTAAAAATGTTGTTAGTTCTTTTAAACTCGATAATTTCCCTGAAACCTCTCAATCACAGCAGTACATACACAACCATGTGTGCAGTTAGTGTGCAGTGTATAGTTAATGTGTAGTGTGTGTGTGTGTGTGTGTGTGTGTGTGTGTGTGTGTAGTTTGCATTTAGTAAATGTGTATATATTTCATAGTGTGAAGTGCATATGTAGTTTGTATGCAGTGACAGTGTAGTTAGTGTATAGTGAGTGTGCAGTATGTGTATAGTGTATAGTTTGTAGTACATGTGTAGTTTGTAGTGAGTGTGCAGTATGTGTAAAGTGTATAGTTTGTAGTGCATGTGTAGTTTGTGTATAATGTGTGTATAGTTAGTGTGTAGCTTGTGTGTGTATAGTCAGTTTTGGGGGTAACGCTTTACAAGTAACGTGCGTTACGTAATAATATGACTTTTCTGGAGTAAGGAGTAAAGTAGCGCGTTACTTTATAAATTTACACATTAATATAAGAGTTACTTTTTTAAAAAAGTAATGCGAGTTACTTTCCAGTTAAATAATTTTGCATAAAAAAATAAATACTGAATTAAAATGAACGTAGTCACGTAGAATCGCGCAGTCATACGTGCGAGCCGCGGGAACAGAAGCTGGTCAGAAGCGGAGATGGCAAACCAGAGCATTACATCACTGTGATGGAAGTGTTCTTACACAGTAATTACACAGTTCACAGTTACACAACAATTCTTACACAGTAATTACATCACTGTGATGGAAGTGTTCTTATTATTTTGAAATAGTGGAGGAAAAGGAGAAGGGAATAATGGTTAAGTGTAGATTATGTGTTGGTGAAAAGCTCTTGTCAACTGCAAAAAATACCATTTAAAAAAAGCATGCAAAGCACAGCACTACAGATGTGTGTGTGTGTGTGTGTGTGTGTGTGTGTGTGTGTGTGTGTGTGTGTGTGTGTGTGTGTGTGTGTGTGTATAATGTTGAATATATGGAAATGGAAAACTTTTTAGAAAACTTTTGCCGACTTTCCACCACTGCAGATCTACTGACTGCTCAGAATAAAAGTTTTCCGTGAAAGACGCATGTACGATGCCATCGCAGCGGAGAGATAGAGAGAGAGATAGAGAGAGAGAGAGAGAGAGAGAGAGAGAGAGTAAATTCACAGCTCATTTGCTCTTTGTGGGAAGATAAACTGCCACGGTCACTGATAAAAGCGTGAACTTTGTAAAAGTGTTCAGAATGTTTCAAGCTGATGATGAAGCAGAGAATGATGTAGACGAGGACGAGGTGATATTTACGGAATTGCACGATGTTTTATGAGATGACAGTGAAAGGTATGATCTCCCTCCACATCACCGGTGTGCAGCCCACACCCTCAACCTTATATACACGAACAATAGTTACATTCCTGACGGTGAGGCAGATTGAAAAGCAGTGTACAGAAGTGCGACTGGAAAGTGTTCAGCCTTGTGGTCGAAATTTAGTCGATCATCTTATTGTTCTCGTAGAAGTTATTAATCATTTTAAATGTGTAAGTGTCTTTTGCTCTAATATAACTGATTTCTTAATGGCAATGATCTATATTACACCTGTTACACCTGTAAGGCGTGAAAGAGATACAAGTAACGCAAAAGTAACGCAAAAGAAATATAACACATTACTTTCCATAAAAATTAACTAAGTAACGTAATTAGTTACTTTTTTGGGGAGAAACTCAATATTGTAATTAATTGTATAGTGAGTGTGTAGTTTGTAGTGAGTGTGTAATAAGTGTAGTTAGTGTGTGGATGGATAGTGTGTAGTTTGTGTGTAGTTTGTGTGTAGTTTGTGTGTAATTTGTGTATAGTGACTAGTTTGTGTGTATTGGGTGTGTAGTTTGTGTATAGTGAGTGTAGTTTGTGTGTAGTGAGTGTGTAGTTTGTGTATAATGTGTGTGAGTAGATCAGTGGAACGTTCCACACCCCTGATGAAGTTTGGTGCAGGTTTGGGATCTGCTGTACTTGTGCTTGTTGGAGTATGTGTGGAGGATAAAGGTTAAAACATAAAGTCTCAACTGTTTCACAACTACTAAGTGTAAGTGAAATCACGGTGATGGAATCATTACTCAACTTCACCCATCTGCTGCTCCTCACACTGCTCCTCCCTCTGCTTCATGATGTCCACATGGAGGTGAGATCTCCAGCTGCTGTCCAATTCTCCTTCAGGACAATTTAGAACCTAATTCACCTGCAGGATACACCATCCCTCTGAGAAACCCAGAAACCACATATAAACACCTCTCATGGAGTTCTACACAGTTCTACACTGAGGCTCACTGGGGCTCGTGTTCACAGAGGTCAACACACACTTAATATTTATAAATTCATGCATGCTGCTGTAACTCTGAGTGTTTCATGTTACTGGGGGTGGAGCTACGGTGATGGGTGGGATTATAACAGAGGGTGGAGCTAAAATACATAAAATCTTTAAACAATTGTAATTTGTATTTAACCTATTTCTCTGTGTGTGTGTGTGTGTGTGTGTGTGTGTGTGTGTGTGTGTGTGTGTGTGTGTGTGTGTGTGTGTGTGTGTGTCTTAGATTAAATCTGAGTAGCCGACTACCCTTATGTAAACCCTTTGTGTTGTAACCTTCAGACCCACAGTGAGGCTTTAAAATGAGCGAGTTGAATTACATGCTACAGACATACCTCACAATCACATCATGTAAAACACACACACACACACACACACACACACACACACACACACACACACACACACACACACACAGACAAAAAAACTAAAAACTGCATACTGCAGCAGTCACAGATTTCTCTCTGAATCCACTGTGACCAGATAAAGTATGTGTGTGTGTGTGTGTGTGTGTGTGTGTGTGTGTGTGTGTGTGTGTGTGTGTGTGTGTGTGTGTGTGTGTGTGTGTGTGTGTGTCTTTTGGTTACAAGGTGAAATGAACCAGATCATTCTGGTTGCTGTTCCTGTGGGTGAGCAGAGTGCAACACATTCTACATCATTTTACTGCTGTCTGCTCTTCCTCCTTTACTGACACAGCACCTACTCTAACACACATACACACACACTAACACACTCACAGCAAACAACACACACACACACACACACACACACACACACACACACACACACACACACACACACACCGCTACTAATCACTCCATGTAGAATATCAGGATTCATCATAATAGATTAAACTTCACCACAATGACACTAACATAACTAACATCTCCTATCATCTCTTTACATCTCCAAACATCTCTTTACATCACCTATCAGACCTGTCTGTCTGTCTGTCTGTCTGTCTGTCTGTCTGTCTGTCTGTCTGTCACTCTCCACTCAGTTCCTTGTCACTGACGTGACTTGACACTGATGTGTTTGTATTACGTGTGAATGGTGATGGGATTAAAGCGATAACCCCTGACTCCACCCCTTCCTGTAACCACACCCCTCATTCTAACAGAACCATTCATAATCCTGTTTGACAAGCTGAATAATCACACACACACACACACACACACACACACACACACACACACACACACACACACACACACACACACTCACACACACACACTTGTGTACTGGTATTTCAGTGGAGTGTGTGTGATACTTTGCAAAGTTGCTGAGCTCATGATGAGATTACTGTCCGAAACTCATTTAGAACTTGCTCCATTGCTTTTTCTCTCTCTCTCTCTCTCTCTCTCTCTCTCTCTCTCTCTCTCTCTCTCTCTCTCTCTCACACACACACACACACACACACACACACAGAGTGATGTGTTATAGGTCAGGAGGTTCATCTTAAATCTTTGGCAGTCTTTGTTTTTATTTCGCGACTCCCCGTCTGTCTGTGTGTCTCAGTGTGAATTTGAGACACAGCCCCCTCGCTGACTCCTAATAAGATATGAAGCCCTTGGCATCCTCATCTTTTTCCCAGCATGCTCTGGGTGAGCAGTAGGTGAGAGAACACAGTCTTTAATGTTGTTCAGCTTTCATCCCCATTCATCTCTCCTTACCTTCTCCATTCCCACGGGTCCAGTCTGGACTCCTGGAGTGGGACAACTCTATAACACTATCGAATCTCTGTCTCTCATACACACACACACACACACACACACACACACACACACACACACACACACACACACATTTTTTGCCTATGAATGTTTAGAAGTGTGTATGAATGTGTCCAATTGTTCATGAAAGTGTGTATGAATGTATAAAAGTGTGTATGAATGTGTAGAATTGTGTATAAGTGTGTATGAATGTTTAGAAGTGTGTATGAATGTGTAGAATTGTGTATAAGTGTGTATGAATGTTTAGAAGTGTGTGAATATGTATAAATATGTATAAGTAATATGAATGTGTGACCCGAACATATCGTACATGACACAATAAGACAGATCCTGCTGCTGTAAATGTGTGTGTGTGTGTGTGTGTGTGTGTGTGTGTGTGTGTGTGTGTGTGTGTGTGTGTGTGTGTGTGTGTGTGTGTGTTAAGTATAATTGGTTTAATTTTAAAGATCTGCATATATAAACGCTACTCAGTGATCCCTTAAAACTGAATGCAGTATAAGATGGAAACTCTCAGGAGAACGGCTACTGACCTGCACCTTGGTGCTAAAGTGGCATCTTACTGATTAGACTCATGTCTCACACCTTGAAATGAAGATTTGGGTTCTATTCAGTCTGATACGTTCACAGCGAGCATTATGAGGTGTACAGTGTGACCACTCATGCTGGGATTCATTATTTCTGCTGGAGAAAAAGTGCTCATGCACCGTTAGTTCCTTTGTGCAGGTGATTAGCTGCTGCTTGGGATACTGGAGATGGAGGGGTCATGTGATTTGGTCCCAGACACTTATGCATGTGGTTTGAATGATCAGATCAGATTCTTCTGTATAATATGAACTCTGGTCTCACCTGTACCATGACCGAACACTGACACGTATTAAATCCAGCAGCATGGTGTTATTTTATAGATTTAAATTAAAATAAATAAAAAACCTTATCTTTATTTATAGTAATATTTTAACTACCGATGAATTCAGTGTGATTTACTTGTGTTTTTAAATTAAACACCATATTTAATAAAAATAACTTAAAATCATTAAACCTATTTATCATAATGTCAATTACAACATTTTAAGAAAACAAAAAAAATTATTAATCTGCATTTAAACATTATGAAGGTAAACACACAGACACACACAGACACACACAGACACACACAGACACACACCCAGACGCAATACAGACAGCACCTTTTCTGTCTCCTCACGTCTCCTTGTCTGGTGTCTGATGTAAGCAGTCTGATGCAATGTGAGTGGAGAGTTGAGTTGAGCTGCAGCTGATTGGTCAGTGTTGATCAGACCTCTTCCTGACTCCACCCTGTTTTACTGTCTGCTTTAAATCATAGCTTTGTGGCAGGATTGGATGGAGCAGTAGAGCAGATCTGCAGGGCTTTTTTTTCACCAGTTAGGTGTTAAATAAATAAAGGGTTTTAAAAGGTCATCATCCATATTACTAACAAAGATCAAAATGGAATTAGATTTTTAATTAAATTTCAGCATCTAAAACATTTCACTAAACCTTATTTTCATGTGTTTATTATTTGATCGTTTAAAAAAATCATCTGTTTGAAGGTTAAGGAATAATCAGCAGTGAGTTTGGGTCTTTTTTTATTCAGCACACAACAAAAGAAATCACCTCAACAACACTATTTTTATTTTATTATTTACAGATTTTGTATATTTTATAATAACTCAGTAGCTCTTCTGTTACATCAGCACTCCATTTTCTCTCCTGAGTAATGTTTCATATTCATTTAGATTTTCTTTCCTGGTGTGTTTTTTACAGCTGAAATGACGTAAAAACTAGGTGAGTGAACTGTGATGATGATGATGATGATGATGATGATGATGATGTCTTTGAGCCAAATGTATTCCTAATTACTATCTTTGTTTTTATTTATTTGGCGGGAGGGATTTCTGTTTGAGAATTTGAGAACGTCTGGTTCCTCTCAAGGTTTCTTCCTTATGCCATTTCGGGGAGCTTTTCCTTGCCACAGTCGCCACCGGCTTGTTCATCAGGGACAAACTTACTCATCAAGAATATATTCATTTTTAATCACCGCATTATCTGTGTAAAGCTGCTTTGAGACAATGAATTGAATTGAGAATGTGTGTGTGTGTGTGTGTGTGTGTGTGTGTGTGTGTGTGTGTGTGTGTGTGTGTGTGTGTGTGTGTGTGTGTGTGTGTGTGTGCGTGTGCATTTGCGTGTGTGCGTGTGTGTGTGTGTGTGTGTGTGTGTGTGTGTGTGTGTGTGTGTGTGTGTCCATGTGTGTGTCAATGTGTGTGCGTGTGTGTGTCCGTGTGTGCGTGTGTGTGTCAATGTGTGTGTGTGTGTGTGTGTGTGTGTGTGTGTGTGTGTGTGTGTGCGTGTGTGTGTGCGTGCGTGTGTGTGTGTGCATATGTGTGTGTGTGTGTGTGTGTCAATGTGTGTGTGTGTGTGTGTGTGTGTGTGCGCGTGTGTGTGTCCGTGTGTCAATGTGTGTGTGTGTGTGTGTGTGTGTGTGTGTGTGTGTGCGAGTGCGTGTGTCCATGTGTATGTGTGTGTGTGTGTGTATGTGTGTGTGTGTGTGCGCGCGCATGTGTGTTATATAATGGTGTAAATTTCTTCCTAAACTTGGCTGATGCTGCGGCAAGTCTCAACATGTCGGCTTTGTGT
>NC_139595.1:20148881-20156381 GCF_946808225.1 Silurus aristotelis | reverse complement strand
TGTGTGTGTGTGTGTGTGTGTGTGTGTGTGTGTGTGTGTGTGTGTGTGGGTGTTTGTGTTTGTGTCTGTGTGGGGGGGAAGGGGGGGGGGGGGGCAGTTCACCTGTATTGAACACATTCTCCTTTAGTGTAATAACACAGAAATCAGCACTCTCCTCGAGGCAGTCTGACCTTCACATGACCTCCTGATAGAATCTCAGCATGAAAGAGTAATACAGGAAACCCACTCAACCCAGCATGACAAACACCCCCCACCTGCCCCCAGACACCCCCCACATAGTCTCCACCCTCCCCCACCTGCCTCCAAACACCCCCCACCTCAGTCTCTTTTCCCAGGCTGTGGTTTTCCCAGGTGGGGTTCAGGGTTAAGTTCATCCTGTAAATCAGGTCACACTAATCCACAGTGAACTCTTTTCCAAGTACATGGGATTAACAAACACACACACACACACACACACACACAGCTCCTCTCCAGTGAAAAAATGTGAGAAAATCTGATAAAGTGAGAGAGATTGTGTGGGAAGCAGTAATGGGAGTTTAGTCTGGGGGCAGTAAGAGGTGGTATCCACAGAGTGGGTAGTTTGGGGGGGTAGTTAATGTGGCTAGGACGACTTACTTAGTCCTTACTCTGTGTTCTGTTATGTAGTTCTGTTGTTTTTTGTAGCACCAGGGTTCTGGAGAAACGTTTAATTTCACTGTGTACTGCATCAGATTTCTATGGTTTAAATGACAATAAAAGCTTTTTGACTTGACTTGAGTAAAAGGTCATATTATTTATTATTATTGGGGGAGCACAGATAGTTAAAGTGGTAAATGACTGTTATTGGCCTCTGATCAGGGTTTTGTCTCTTTACTTGTTTTGCTCGACCTCAGTGCAGCAATAAAGGGAACAGCTCTCTCCTGGCTCAGGTCTTATCTGACTGATCGCTATTAGTTTGTTGATGTAAATGGTGAGTTCTCCACACTCTCTGGGGTAAAGTTTGGTGTTCTGCAAGGATCTGTCTTAGGCCCTCTGCTTTTCTCTTTATATCTGCTGTCTCTGGGTAAAATTATACATAAACATGGTATTCACTTCCACTGCTATGCTGATGATCCACAGCTGTATATTATAGCAAAGCCAGATGAGAGAGATCAGCTTAAGGAGCGTGTAAAGGACATTAGACAGTGGATACCTTGGTGTGGCTCACGTGATTTTTACTAGGATCTTCCTCTTGGCTAACAACATAGACACTATCCACACTAGCACATTAGACACTGTTGCCCCCATCCAGTTATAAAAGGTTAGAGAAAAAACACCTGCACCATGGTGCAATAGTCATACTCACACCCTCAAGAGAACAGCCTGTAATCTGGAGAGAAAATGGAGGAAAACTAAACTGGAGGTATTTAGTTCAGTAATGCTGCTGATTGGGTGAAGGAGTGGGACGGGATGGTGATTTTAACCCACAACACGTCATTTAGTGGTGGTGTTGCCCTGCTTTTTACTTGTAATTTTATTCCTGTTTCTTACACTGTAGAAGAAATTTTAAACGGGAGGCTTTTAAATGTAAATGTTTTTTATGAGAATTTTTTTTTTATTGTTTATCTGTGTGGACACTCCCACCAGTGCAGTGGAGAGAATGAAGTTTTTTAGACAAACTCAACAATGTTATTTTAAACTGTAGCACTGCAGAGTTTTTAGTTTTAGGTGATTTTAATTGTACATCAGAAAATACAGACAGAAATCATGCAGAACCTCATGTAGCTTCCCGTAAGCGTCTGTGGGAGTTGGTGGAGACCCACGATCTCTGTGACATATAGAGGAATCTAAATAAAAAACAATACAACATTAACATTAAAGAACATTAAAGAAGGTTCTTTAAAAAAGTAACTAAAAAGTTACTTTTAACAGTAACGCATTACTTTTTGGTGTAAGTAATCAACTAAGTAACTGAGTTACTTTTTGAATGAAGTAACGAGTAACTGTAACTAGTTACTATTTTTTAGTAACAAGCACAACACTGCCTAATTCGTGACATTTTGAACGTCTCCAGGCTTGAAGACTGGTCTGATTTTCCCACTTGTGGAAGGTGCTGGAAAGCTTTGGGTTCAACCCTGGTTTCATAGCCATGATCAGGGTGTTGTACAGTGAAATTGAGAGTGTACTGAAGGTCAACGTTTTATGTGCTGCTTTTAGAGTGTACAGAGGGATCAGGCAGGGCTGTTAAGTTAAGTTAAGGAGTCATATCTCTGATTTTAATATTCCACATGCTACTTCCCCCATATGCTTGCCAGCTTATGCAGATGACTTGGTAGTCACGATAAACACAAGATGATGCGAAGTTTTTAACTGACATTTTAAAGGACTTTCAGATTTTATCTTCTGTTAAGGTCAACTGGGGTAAAAGTGAAGCCATTTTAGTTGGGGAGTGGGGAGGTGGGCGACCTTCACTGCAAGGAGGCTTAGCATGGAAAAGAGGTGGTTTTAAATACTTGGGTGTCTACCTGGGGAGCAATGAGTTTTACAGGTTCTGTAGACTGAGCAGGTGGAAACGGTTTGTCCCAAAGATGTCCTACTGGGAGTGAACGCTGGTCATCAACAACCTCGCCACCTCGTCTTTCTGGCACAAGCTAGCCTGCGTTGATCCTCCACCAAACCTGCTGGCGAACATCCAGGCCCTGCTGGTGGATTTCTTCTGGGACAATCTACACTGGATTCCTCAGAGTGTTTTCCACCTGCTGGAAGAGGAAGGAGGGCACGGGCTGGTCCAGCTGTCCAGCAGAGCTGCAGCATTCCGCCTCCAGTTCATCCAGAGACTTCTCACTGGACCCAGAGACTTAGTATGGAGAGCAGCAGGCAGTGGATTATTACGCACAGTTGCAGGACTGGGGCTGGATGGAGCCTTGTTTTTAATGGACACACAGACTTTTTAAAATCTGGAACATTTTTAAAGAACAGAACAAAGGCTGTCAAACACTACACTGGTTGCTGGAGGATCCTCTGGTGTACAGCGGGCGACTGGACATCTCCAGTGTGGCCGTTCCTGCACTGTCCAGAATCTCCTCTGGCGTTGTGACATCAGAGGAGCGTGTTCAGCTGATGCACTATGAGGATGAACCCTTTCCCCAGCTGAACATCGCTCCTGACCTCGACGGGTGTGAGCACCCACTCCTGTAGTGCCGGGGCGAAGGGGAGACTTTGGGTCAGTGACGGGGAAGCTGCTCTACAGAGCCTGTGTTAAGGTTTTGAATAAGAAAAAGCTGAGTGGGAGGGTGGACACCCAGTGGAGAAATGTTTTGGGATTTAATGCTGATACAGAAAAACCCTATTATACGAGCAACTAATAGTACGAGCAAACGGAGATACGAGCAACCTTACTTTGGTTACTAATTTGCAAGCAAATTTAGAAGACACAAGCAAACCCACGCTGCCGGTTCCCCGTTTTCGGCAGAGGGTAGCATCGGTCGCTTAGTTGATGACGTATCGCTCGGTTGCTCTCGTTTCACACTTGCAATCAACCACTACCAAATGGTAAGTGTTAAATTATGTTTACATTTATTTGTTTGTTAAAATAGGCTACTAATACTTTTTAAGTACAGAAATAAGCGATCGACTGAGGTCTCGGAACAGATTAAATCGCTTTTACATTCATTCCTATTGGGAAAATTAGTTTGAACTTACGAGCAAATGGACCTACGAGCAATTTTCTACTTAGATCAATAGGTGCTGGCTATCTGTTGGTTCCTCCAATAATGAAGATTACAGCAGGGGGCAGATCTTTCTCTTATAAAGCCCCGCAGTTATGGAACAGCCTTCCTATCAGTGTTCGTGACTCAGACACAGTCTCAGTGTTTAAGTCGAGGTTGAAAACATATTTATTCAGTCAAGCTTTTAATCAGTAGATTTTTTTCTCAGGTAAAGGCTCAGATCTGGAGGGAACATTGATATAGAGTGTTTGGTGAACTGGAATATTTGTATGCTGTCGTCCCCTCACATTCATGCGTTCACTCAGGTTTGTTGATGGTGGTGTGGTGGGTCGTCTCTTATCCCAGAGATCCCTCATGTCTGTGTTGCCTTCTGGTTCTCCCTTTTAGTTATGCTGCTATAGCGAGTCTTGCCGGAGTCCAAACTGCACAGTGACTTTAACTCTCATGCAACAATAGGTACACTTAATAATCCATATCCTTCTCTTCCTGTCACCCTCTTCTCTCTCTCTCTCTCTCTCTCTCTCTCTCTCGGTCGAGTTAAACAAGCTCCTGAGGCTCCAGTGACCACTGTTCCTGCCCCTCTCCCCTCCGTGGATCTTCCCACTTCATCCAGGCCTGTCTCTGGATAGTGTTCTCTTTGACTGGAGGCCACTCTGTGCAGCTGGGGAAGGTTTGTCATCAACACCTTGGGTGGTTCCATGAAATTCCGGAGTAAGAACGGGAGCTTTGAGGATGGATTGGACTGTAGTTGATGTCAACAGTCTCCTACACTGACTCAGGAATACATTTCGCTTTTGATCATCATCACTGCACCCCGCAACATTGTATACCCGCCACAAATGGACATTCGGTGTAACCCAGATGAGGATGGGTTCCCTCTTGAGTCTGGTTCCTCTCAAGGTTTCTTCTTTATGCCATCTCGGGGAGTTTTTCCTTGCCACAGTCGCCAGTCGCCACCGGCTTGCTCATCAGGGACAAACTTACTCATGAAGAACATATTCATTTTTAATCACCGCATTATCTGTGTAACGCTGCTTTGAGACAATGTTCATTGTAAAAAGCGCTATACAAATAAAATTGAATTGAATTGAATTGAATTAAATTGAATTAAATTTTCAAGAACGAATTATGCTCATCCAACAGGGTTTTACTGTAATAAATCAGAGTGGAGACACTGTACAAACCACCATTAGCAAAAAGAGCTGTGACCTCCAGTGGAGGATTTTACATGGTATTATCTCTGTGAACTCTTTTATTTCTGTTTTAAACCCTGATGCTACACCTGACTGTCCTTTTTGTTCACAGAGAGAAACAGTTTTCATGCTTTTATTCACTGCAGTCACTGTTTGTGTTTTTACGGAGAATTTTAAGGTATTTTTATGTTGATTTTACTGTTCAGTTTTTTATTTTTGGTTTTAAATACGTTAGGAAACACAGGTTTAGGTGGCAACTGGAACATTTTATCCTCGGTCAAGTGAAGATGGTGATATACCTGAGCCGGGAAAACCAGATTACACAGAACACTGACTGTGAGAACACAAGAATGTTAAAAAGGCTGATCAAATGAGTTGAGCTCTTTTGATAAAAAATGTTGTAATTGATTTTAATTTGTACAGAAGTATGAATGATATGGATTATCTGCCAATTGCCAGCCTGATGCACTATCATGTGTTGTGGGGATTGGGGCAGGGCAACAGTTAAGAGAAATAAAGGACATGCCTGACATTCAGTCCTGTGTGCTGGTGTCTGCTTCAATAAACAACATCAAAACAGTAATAGGTGGTATTTTTAGGAAGGGTAGTTTGGGGGCAGTAGGGGGGTAAGAATGAGGAGGGGCAGTAATGGAAAGCTGGTATAACTGTTGTGTTTCTCATTTAATTTCAACTACAATTATTTTCTCTTTACATTTAAGCCTTTAAAACTACCCCCTGTCCCCCCTTACCCCCCTGCTCCTGCTACCCCCACCCCTTACACTCCAGATTCCTCCCTGTGGAGTTTGTTTATTTTCAGATGTTTTGTTTACTGACGTGTTTCAACTACATTACATTAGATTTCTTTTGTTTCCTTCTTTACCTTTTAGCCTTTTAACATTTAAACCTTTCAGTCTGCACCTTCTGCCAAACACCTGCTGATAGTCATGAGTGTGTGTGTGTGTGTGTGTGTGTGTGTGTGTGTGTGTGTGTGTGTGTGTGTGTGTGTGTGTGTGTGTGTGTGTGTGTGTGTGTGTGTATCACAGATTGGATTCAATTCCTATGGCTGGTTTTGTCCTCTGTGTCTCTGGAGGACATTTTTTGTCACATGTCTCTCAGCAGTTAAATCACCTCCAGGTGTTTCCATAGTTAGAGGACATGGAGCGCAGGCATGTGACCGAGCATGAAATCACCCCAACAGATTTTATTTCTGCCCCTACCCCTCCTCCTTTCTGCCCCTGCCCCTTTAGTCTGTCCCTCCCATCTACTCCTGCCCTTCTCACCTGCCCCAACAGAATTTCCTCCTGGGAGCATGAGTGAAGCTAAAACACTGGTTTGGTCTGCTGGAGGTAAATTATTTGTAAATAAAGAAGTTATTCTACTTAATGACTCTACATTACAGCAGCATTACAGAGACTCAGGGGGATTTCCTCTAAATTCTACATCAACCTCCAGGACCAGCAACTGGAACAGCTTTTTATTAAACAACTACAGGACTGTGTGTAACATCCCTCACCCTGCTTCTTTTACAACACACACACATACACACACACACAGTGATCTTGAACTTCATCGTCCACTTTTACCCAATAGCAACTGATAAATCCATTAGAATGAACAGATAAAGGTCAACTCTCCAACAGCTTAAACCCAGTCTACACACACACACACACACACACACACACACACACACACATCATGTCATGTTTGATCAGCGAAAACTTAGAGGAATAATGGCCCTGGTGCATTGTGGATATTGTGTATCTGTGCTGCTGCTTGTAAATCTCATGCTTATGGAGGTAAATCAGAGCTTCTGTTGACTCTCAGTGATAAATAGTGTCCATTAGACAGAAGCAGTGTTTGCACTGAGTACTGCACGCTAACACTAATGTTAGCAGACATTAACACTAAACACAAATGGACATTTGTTTCCCCTTCTGTACACATTGCCATCTGTACAGCACCACGAGCTGGGGGTACGAGCTGGGGGTACGAGCTGGGGGTAGAGATTCATCTTTCTTCATCTTCTTAATAATCCTTCTTCTTTAATATTTATTTAACTCTATTATCACATATGAATATCCCTGAGCACAGGAAGTGATGTCACTCTTCCCAGGACTTATTTATTCAGGATAAAAATCAACAAGTCTGGAAGTTTGTTTTAAAGACACAAAATGACCCTAAATCAGAATAGAAATCAGGACTATTTTAGTGTTGCATTTGTTGTAATTGTTGTAGTTGTTATTGTAGTTCTATTTGTGGTAGTTGAAGTTGCTGTAGTTGTTGGAGTTAAAGTTGTATTTGTAGTTGTAATTTTTCTCACATCACAGACAAGACATTTAAGTTTTCCCTCACATGCTGTTTGACATGGCAGGAAGTATGGCATCATCAGCATTCGTAGTTGTAGTTTTTGTTCTTGTAGTTGTTTTAGGTGTTGTAGTTGTAGTTTTTGTTGTAGTAATAGTAGTAGTTGTTGTAGTTTTTGTAGCTGTACATTTATTTTTCTCAGGACATTTTAGCTTTCTCATACATGCTGCTCCACATAGCAGGAATTACAGCGTCATCACTACAAATCTCAGTGATAATGAGCAATATTTTCACCCAGAGCTGAATGTTCTGTCCTG
>NC_139595.1:20096381-20141381 GCF_946808225.1 Silurus aristotelis | reverse complement strand
ATTGGAATATTTTAGTGCGTGTCTGTGTGTGTGTGTGTGTGTGTGTGTTTGTGTGTGTGTGTGTGTGTGTGTGTGTGTGTGTGTGTGTGTGTGTGTGTGTGTGTGTGTGTGTGTGTGTGTGTGTTTGTGTGTGTGTGTGTGTGTGTGTGTGTGTGTGTGTGTGTGTGTGTGTGTGTTTGTGTGTGTGTGTGTGTGTGTGTGTGTGTGTGTGTGTGTGTGTGTGTGTGTGTGTGTGTGTGCAGTTGGAAATGTGCTGAGACATGAGAACATTGTGTCTGTGGGAGTTGGTGATCTCTGTGACATATGGCGGAATCTAAATAAGAAACAGAGACAGTACACGTGAGCTCACTGCGTAGACAACACGCTCTCCCTGGCGAGATTAGATCGATTTTATTATCAACTGACTTATTTTACAAAGTGTGTTATTTTTCCAGTAGGCATCTCAGACCACTGCATGGTTCAGTGCACCATTAGTAAAAAGAATATTAAACCTAACAGCAGCTACTGGCATTTTAATACTGCACTTTTAGAGAGTCTTTTATTTTTATGGAATTGTTTTAAACTTCAGAAAGCAGCTTTTAACTCCTTACAGCAGTGGTGGGATGTGACAAAAGTGCAAATAAAAGTATTCTGTCAACAGTACACTCTCAATGTCACAAGATGTCTTGACCCTGTTGCCAAAGAAGGGAGACCTGACCCACCTGAAGAACTGATGCCCAGTGTCACTACTGTGCACTGACTGCAAGCTGCTGTCAAAAGCGTTAGCATCGAGACTGATGAAGGTGATGGAGCAGATCATTCACCATGACCAGACGTACTGTGTGCCTGGCAGGTCGATATTTTATAATGTATACTTAATTCAGTCCTTCTCAAATAGTGGGGCGCACCCTCCTGCGGGGGCTCGGGGCAAAGCCAGGGGGGTGCAGGTGACCCTGGGGAACATGCTTTTTTGCCGCAGGGAGTAGGGGATTTATTGCACCGAACAATCGCACACAGCACAGAGCAGGAGGTATGAAGTGCAGACAACAAACCCTTAAAAAACACTATGGAAAGATATTTAACAGGGGTAAAAAAGAACGGCGGAGAGAGACAGAGATAATAAATGAAGGCGAGGAAATATGACAAAGTGCATGTAGCGCTTGGCTTCACTGTGACTATGGTGGGAGATGAGGAAAGACCAGTGTGTTTACTGGGTGTTAAAATTTTGGCAGCGGACAGCATGAAGGCAAATAAATGCAGGTGTCACTTAAAGACGTCACACCCAAATCACGCTAATAAGCCGCTTGAGTTTTTTTAGCGAAAACGTGCCGAATATTGGCAACAATCGTCCCGCTTTGTGAATGCTACTTCACTAAACCAGTGAGCTCTGTTAACATCATATAAGTGGCGTACCAAATTGCTCAGTGCAAAAACCCCCACTCCATAGCAGAGGAGCTGAGACTGCCTGCAGCATTAGACATGGTCTCTGTCATGCTGGATGACGCAAGTGCTGCAAAAATAAAAACTATCCTTCTGTCCAATGACACGTCGCCAGACGTATAAATGACATTGCTAACAATCATAAAGAACAGCTGGTAGATAAACTCAAAGACAAACATTTTGCCTTACAGCACTTTAAGTCTTTTCTGTTACAGACTAAAAAACAATGATAATAAAGTTATTCTTGATCTAAATTTTTTTTTTCTTCTTTTGTTTTCTTTTATTGAATCCCAGTCTAACGTAGATGTTTTAACTTATGTTTTAAGAAACTTTGTGAATTTATCATCAACAAAAGTAAATTGAGAAAGAGTAGTGGAGGTGGAGCCGACACTCCCAGGAGGTTTGGTGTGGAAAAAGGGAGGTTTTAAGTACTTGCGTGTCTACCTGGGGAGTGATGAGTTTTTAGGTAAAAACTGGGAAGGCACTGTAGAGAACATCAAGGGCAGACTGAGCAGGTGGAAGCGGCTGGTTCCAATGATGTCCTACAGGGGGCGAACGCTGATCATTAACAACCTGGAAGCGTCGTCTCTGTGGCACAAGCTGGCATGCGTGGATCCACCACCAAACCTGCTAGCAAACATCGAGGCCCTGCTCATCGACTTCTTCTGAAATCGTCTGCACTGGATTCCACAGAGTGTCCTCCATCTGCCCAAGGAGGAAGGGGGGCAGGAGCTGGTTCATCTCGCCAGCAGAACTGCAGCCTTTTGCCTCCAGTTTATCCAGAGACTCTTAACCGGGCCCAGGAACCTGGTATGTAGGACAGCAGCCAGTGGACTTTTGCACATGGCAGGAGGACTGGGGCTGGACAGAACTTTGTTTTTACCAAACACAAGCACACTGAATGTTACCGGTTTACCAGTCTTTTACCGCAGACTTTTTGAAATATGGACTTTAAAAAAAAAAGGATTAAGGGCTGCCGAACACTGGCTGCTGGAAGAGCCCCTGGTCTATGGGAGTTGTCTGAACATTTCCAGGGCGACCACCACAACACTGTCTAGAGCTTTGATCTCCTCAAAGATGGTCACACTCTGGGAGCTGGAGAACGTCGCAGGGACAGACCTGTCACGAGGGGAGGACCTGGCTGCACGTATAGGACTACGGTCCCTGCGCATCGCTAACAGGCTGCTAGACTGCTGGAGGTCCACACTTACAGCAGAGGAGCGTGTTCAGCTGAAGGACTACAAAGTCGGTGAGATCAGCGCTAGGGACCTCGACGGGTGTGAGGGTCCCCTCCTAGAGCGAAGGGGAGATGAACTTTGGGACAGTGACGGGGAAGCTGCTCTACAGGGCCTGTGTTAAGGTTTTAAATAAGAATAAACTGAGTGGGAGGGTGGACCCCAGTGAAGAAATGTTCTTGGTTTTAATGATAATCTTTATTTGATGACATTCATGTCTGTTTTTAGGCAAAATCACATGAGATGAATTTAAGACTGATTTTGGAACAAAAGGTCTTCAGAGTTGTGAAAAGCTACACAGAGGAATTCAGTGGAAGTGTGGAAAACGGAGATGTCTTCATTGTACAACATGAAAAGGTCCTGAATGCTGGAGTTTACTCTGCAGAAGACACAAACATCATTCAGCTGAAAAGTAATTTCTTCTAAATAACTTCATAAAAGTCTTTTTACATTTCATAGCTTTCAGTTGTGCTTCTTTCAGGAGTGTTTGTTTACGTTAGAGTTTTTATCCAATCAGATTTCAGCCATCACATGTTTTGGAGGTCAAAGGAATCTGCTGTCCTTCAGTATTTGCACCCACTCCACCCTGCCTGCACACTTTTCTTCACTTCTCTAACACACTCTCCATTACGTTCATGACATTCTCTCATCAGATTAATGATGTAGTCACCTTGAATGGGTTTCAGGTCACGGGTGTGTTTTATCTAGAGTTCATTTGGGGCTTTTCTTACCTTCTTAATGTGCTTTAAACCATAGATTTTCTATTGACCAATCAGATACAAGTATTAGGCTGCATCATTTCAGATAAAGATTTATTCCATCACAGCAGTCCTTATCATTATAATGAAATTATGTTTTATGTGTTCATTCTATTTTTTTGTTAGAGATGTTTGGCTTCAGGTCAGAGGTCAGGAAAGTGAATGTGGACGGATTCACCAGAGGAAAGAAATTTGCAGTTATAGGAAGAATGATGGAATCACTGATTCATTCAAAGAAAGTGTTAATGAAGCGATGAGCAGAGGTCCAGAATACAATGTGAGCACTTACAACTGCATCGAGTTCATCATGGATCTTCTTGAAGTTGATCTGAAGGTAAAACTGCCATTTACATAATGTGAATCTCTTATTTTGACTGATTTTACTGATATATCACAGGAGTCAGTGAAGGTCAGGATTATAACATGGCACCTCGCTTTAGTTTCTTTTCCAGCTCTTTAAACAGCAGTTTATTTTTCAGCCGACTTTTCAGGACTGCAATAAGATCGGACTCGGCACAAAACCAAGGAGCTTCAGAGTTGTCAAAAAGTTCTCTGATAAATTTGGAAATGCAAAGCTAGGAGACCTGTTTAAGTCAAGTCAAGTCAAGTTTATTTGTATAGCGCTTTTCACAACAGACATTGTCTCAAAGCAGCTTTACAGAAAACAACAGTGAAGGTGAATGGTGTGCGTTTGTCCCTGATGAGCAGCCGTGGCGACAGTGGCAAGGAAAAACTCCCTTAGATGATATGAGGAAGAAACCTTGAGAGGAACCAGACTCAAAGGGGAACCCATCCTCATATGGGTGACATCAAAAGTTTGGTCATAAATCTTTCAACAATACAGAACAATTTGTGATCATCATAGATCCAGCATCAGCTTCTCCATGCCAGGGCCTTTAAACACTCGGCATCTACTTCTCCATGATCATCCATAGGTCCATAATCTTCACGAGGTGGGACGTGACTGGAGCTGGCCAAACCTCAGGGTGTCTCGGGATGGGGAGAGAAAGAGAAGCAGTGGAGAGGAATTAGCGTAGCTGCTGTTCATGATATTAACAGCACAAGTTGATAATGTGCATGTGATCAGATGTTCTGGAGCACAAGGTTATGATGTGATGTGTGTGATGTGTGTTATGTGTAGGCTTTGCTAAAAAGATATGTTTTTAATCTGCACTTAAACTGGGAGAGTGTATCTGAACCCCGAACACTGTCAGGAAGACTATTCCAGAGTTTAGGAGCTAAATGTGAAAATGCTCTACCGCCTTTAGTGGACTTTGCTATTCTAGGAACTACTAGAAGCCCAGAGTTTTGAGATCTCAGGGAGCGTGACGGATTGTAGCGTGTTAAAAGACTGGATAGATACATGGGAGCCAAACCATTTAGTGCTTTATAAGTGAGTAGCAGTAGTTTGTAGTCTATTCGAAACTTAATAGGAAGCCAATGTAGGGACGATAAGATTGGGGTTATATGATCGTATTTTCTTGACCTAGTAAGAACTCTTGCTGCGGCATTCTGAACTAACTGAAGCTTGTTTATTAATGATGCAGGACATCCACCTAGTAATGCATTACAGTAGTCTATTCTAGAGGTCATAAACGCATGGACGAGCTTCTCTGCATCAGATATAGATAACATATTTCTTAGCTTAGAAATATTTCTAAGGTGAAAGAAGGCTGTTTTTGTAACTTGATTGATGTGATTTTTAAAAGATAAGTTGCTGTCTAAAATAACTCCCAGGTCTTTTACCGTTGAACTAGTAGTTACAGAACAACCGTCTAAATGCAGGCTGAGATGCTGGAGCTTCTGTGTACTATTTTTTGGGCCGATGAGCAAAATCTCCGTTTTATCAGAATTTAATAGCAGAAAGTTATGGGTCATCCAATCTCTTATTTCATCAACACACTCAGTTATGCGAGCTAATTGAGCTGTATCGCCTGGTTTGGATGAAATATATAGCTGGGTATCATCAGCATAACAATGGAAGCTAATTCTATGCCTTCTAATAATATTTCCTAATGGAAGCATGTATATTGTAAAAAGCAGGGGTCCCAGAACTGACCCTTGTGGCACGCCATAATTTACTAGCATTATCCTGGATAGCTCTCCATTTAAATCTACGAAATGGTAACGATTGGACAGGTAGGATTTAAAAAGTGTTTAGTTTATTGTAAAAAGTGGGTTCAGTGGTACGGGATATTACCATGCAGGAGTGTGCTGCTGTGAAAGTGGACAGGAGATCATTCACTTCACACGTAGGTTCAAAAAGCTGTTTTTTTTTGGTGCAAACACACGCACACACACACACACACACACACACACACACACACACACACACACACACACACACACACACACACATAACATAAAAACCACCTGCCTAATATTTTGTATTTTTCCTTGAACCATCCAGCTCTGGACACAAGAACTCAAATCTTTTTATTCTGTTGTTTGTTTATTCAATTTAATTCATGTTTATTTCATGTTTATTTGTGTTGTGCTTTTAATAATGAACATGGTCTCAGAGCAGCTTTACACAGATAATGTGGAGATAAAAATGAATAAGTTCTTTATAAGTGTAAGTTTGTCCCTGATGAACAAGTCGGTGGAGACTGTGGTGAAGGAAAAACTCCCTGAGATGCAGAAGGAAGAAACCTTGAGAGGAACCAGACTCAAGAGGGAACCTCATCCTCATCTGGGTTCCACCGAATGTCCATTTATTATAGATAAACGATGTTGAGGTGCAGTGATGGAGATCAGAGCAAACTGTAGTCCTGAGTCAGTGTAGCAGACTGTTGATATTAACTACAGTCCAAATCCTCAAAGCTCCTGATCTTACTACAGAATTCATGGAACCACCCAAGGCATTAATGAGAAACATCAGACCAGGACGAAGTAAGAAGATCTGAGTAGAGGAGCAGGAACAGTAATCACTGGAACCTCAGGAGCATGTTTAGAGAGAGAGAGAGAGAGAGAGAGAGAGAGTGAGAGAGAGAGAGAGAGAGAGAGAGAGAGAGAGAGAGAGAGAGAAAGAAAGAAAGAAAGAAAGAAAGAAAGAAAGAAAGAAAGAAAAGAGAGAGAGAGAGAGAGAGAGAGAGAGAAGAGAGAGAGAGAGAGAGAGAGAGAGAGAGAGAGGGAGAGAGAGAGAGAGAGAGAGAGAGAGAGAGAGAAAAGATGGGTGACAGGGAGAGACTTTTTTTTTTTTTACTTTTTACGAAACTTTATTTACACAAGTCACATCTCATCAGGTTGTACAACTACAAATGTGTTTCTTTTCCTAGCTAATTATCCAGGATCATTTGGGCTCAGCGCAGCAGTGACTTCCTTATCCACTTCCTGTCGAGGACTTGTGAGCAAAGTGCACATTAAAAGCTTCTCCTCACACAGCAAGTTTGCAGTTTACAGGAAGAAGACCGGAATCTCTGAATCTTTCCAAACAAGAGTTGATGAAGCGATGAGCCAAAGCCGAAAATATCAACTTTTACGTTACAACTGTATTCATTTTGCCCTCGAGCTTTTCTACGGAGGTTTAGAGGAAAGACATTTTCTTTTAACTTGTTCACTGATATTTTCATATTATTTATTAATTTCGTTTACATTAACATTATATCTCTCAAACAATATGATAATAAATGTACTTTTCTGTTACAGGACAGAGAATGGAATGTGGAAGATTTGATGAAACTCTTATTTGATGATTGTGAACCCCTAAATCCCCTTAACCCCTTAACCTTATACCCCCTAACCTCTAAACCCCCTAAACCCTATACCCCCTAACCTCTAAACCCCCTAAACCCTATACCCCCTAACCTCTAAACCCCCTAAACCTTATACCCCCTAACCTCTAAACCCCCTAAACCCTATACCCCCTAACCTCTAAACCCCCTAAACCTTATACCCCCTAACCTCTAAACCCCCTAAACCTTATACCCCCTAACCTCTAAACCCCCTAAACCTTATACCCCCTAACCTCTAAACCCCCTAAACCTTATACCCCCTAACCTCTAAACCCCCTAAACCTTATACCCCCTAACCTCTAAACCCCCTAAACCTTATACCCCCTAAACCTTATACCCCCTAACCTCTAAATCCCCTAAACCTTATACCCCCTAACCTCTAAACCCCCTAAACCTTATACCCCCTAACCTCTAAACCCCCTAAACCTTATACCCCCTAACCTCTAAACCCCCTAAACTTTATACCCCCTAACCTCTAAACCCCCTAAACCCTATACCCCCTAACCTCTAAACCCCCTAAACCCTATACCCCCTAACCTCTAAACCCCCTAAACCTTATACCCCCTAACCTCTAAACCCCCTAAACCCTATACCCCCTAACCTCTAAACCCCCTAAACCCTATACCCCCTAACCTCTAAACCCCCTTAACCTTATACCCCCTAACCTCTAAACCCCCTAAACCCTATACCCCCTAACCTCTAAACCCCCTAAACCCTATACCCCCTAACCTCTAAACCCCCTAAACCTTATACCCCCTAACCTCTAAACCCCCTAAACCTTATACCCCCTAACCTCTAAACCCCCTAAACCCTATACCCCCAAACCTCTAAACCCCCTAAACCTTATACCCCCTAACCTCTAAACCCCCTAAACCTTATACCCCCTAACCTCTAAACCCCCTAAACCTTATACCCCCTAACCTCTAAACCCCCTAAACCTTATACCCCCTAACCTCTAAACCCCCTAAACCTTATACCCCCTAACCTCTAAACCCCCTAAACCTTATACCCCCTAAACCTTATACCCGCTAACCTCTAAACCCCCTAAACCTTATACCCCCTAACCTCTAAACCCCCTAAACCTTATACCCCCTAACCTCTAAACCCCCTAAACCTTATACCCCCTAACCTCTAAACCCCCTAAACCCTATACCCCCTAACCTCTAAACCCCCTAAACCCTATACCCCCTAACCTCTAAACCCCCTAAACCTTATACCCCCTAACCTCTAAACCCCCTAAACCCTATACCCCCTAACCTCTAAACCCCCTAAACCCTATACCCCCTAACCTCTAAACCCCCTTAACGTTATACCCCCTAACCTCTAAACCCCCTAAACCCTATACCCCCTAACCTCTAAACCCCCTAAACCCTATACCCCCTAACCTCTAAACCCCCTAAACCTTATACCCCCTAACCTCTAAACCCCCTAAACCCTATACCCCCTAACCTCTAAACCCCCTAAACCTTATACCCCCTAACCTCTAAACCCCCTAAACCTTATACCCCCTAACCTCTAAACCCCCTAAACCCTATACCCCCTAACCTCTAAACCCCCTAAACCCTATACCCCCTAACCTCTAAACCCCCTAAACCTTATACCCCCTAACCTCTAAACCCCCTAAACCTTATACCCCCTAACCTCTAAACCCCCTAAACCTTATACCCCCTAACCTCTAAACCCCCTAAACCTTATACCCCCTAACCTCTAAACCCCCTAAACCCTATACCCCCTAACCTCTAAACCCCCTAAACCTTATACCCCCTAACCTCTAAACCCCCTAAACCCTATACCCCCTAACCTCTAAACCCCCTAAACCCTATACCCCCTAACCTCTAAACCCCCTAAACCTTATACCGCCTAACCTCTAAACCCCCTAAACCTTATACCGCCTAACCTCTAAACCCCCTAAACCTTATACCCCCTAAACCTTATACCCGCTAACCTCTAAATCCCCTAAACCTTATACCCCCTAACCTCTAAACCCCCTAAACCTTATACCCCCTAACCTCTAAACCCCCTAAACCTTATACCCCCTAACCTCTAAACCCCCTAAACCCTATACCCCCTAACCTCTAAACCCCCTAAACCCTATACCCCCTAACCTCTAAACCCCCTAAACCTTATACCCCCTAACCTCTAAACCCCCTAAACCCTATACCCCCTAACCTCTAAACCCCCTAAACCCTATACCCCCTAACCTCTAAACCCCCTTAACCTTATACCCCCTAACCTCTAAACCCCCTAAACCCTATACCCCCTAACCTCTAAACCCCCTAAACCCTATACCCCCTAACCTCTAAACCCCCTAAACCCTATACCCCCTAACCTCTAAACCCCCTAAACCTTATACCCCCTAACCTCTAAACCCCCTAAACCCTATACCCCCTAACCTCTAAACCCCCTAAACCTTATACCCCCTAACCTCTAAACCCCCTAAACCTTATACCCCCTAACCTCTAAACCCCCTAAACCCTATACCCCCTAACCTCTAAACCCCCTAAACCCTATACCCCCTAACCTCTAAACCCCCTAAACCTTATACCCCCTAACCTCTAAACCCCCTAAACCTTATACCCCCTAACCTCTAAACCCCCTAAACCCCATACCCCCTAACCTCTAAACCCCCTAAACCCTATACCCCCTAACCTCTAAACCCCCTAAACCTTATACCCCCTAACCTCTAAACCCCCTAAACCCTATACCCCCTAACCTCTAAACCCCCTAAACCTTATACCCCCTAACCTCTAAACCCCCTAAACCCTATACCCCCTAACCTCTAAACCCCCTAAACCCTATACCCCCTAACCTCTAAACCCCCTAAACCTTATACCCCCTAACCTCTAAACCCCCTAAACCTTATACCCCCTAACCTCTAAACCCCCTAAACCCTATACCCCCTAACCTCTAAACCCCCTAAACCCTATACCCCCTAACCTCTAAACCCCCTAAACCTTATACCCCCTAACCTCTAAACCCCCTAAACCTTATACCCCCTAACCTCTAAACCCCCTAAACCCTATACCCCCTAACCTCTAAACCCCCTAAACCCTATACCCCCTAACCTCTAAACCCTATACCCCCTAACCTCTAAACCCCCTAAACCTTATACCCCCTAACCTCTAAACCCCCTAAACCTTATACCCCCTAACCTCTAAACCCCCTAAACCCTATACCCCCTAACCTCTAAACCCCCTAAACCCTATACCCCCTAACCTCTAAACCCCCTAAACCCTATACCCCCTAACCTCTAAACCCCCTAACCTCTAAACCCCCTAAACCTTATACCCCCTAACCTCTAAACCCCCTAACCTCTAAACCCCCTAAACCTTATACCCCCTAACCTCTAAACCCCCTAAACCTTATACCCCCTAACCTCTAAACCCCCTAAACCTTATACCCCCTAACCTCTAAACCCCCTAAACCCTATACCCCCTAACCTCTAAACCCCCTAAACCCTATACCCCCTAACCTCTAAACCCCCTAAACCCTATACCCCCTAACCTCTAAACCCCTTAAACCTTATACCCCCTAACCTCTTAACCCCCTAAACCCTATACCCCCTAACCTCTAAACCCCCTAAACCCTATACCCCCTAACCTCTAAACCCTATACCCCCTAACCTCTAAACCTTATACCCCCTAACCTCTAAACCCCCTAAACCTTATACCCCCTAAACCTTATACCCCCTAACCTCTAAACCCCCTAAACCTTATAACCCCTAACCTCTAAATCCCCTAAACCTTATACCCCCTAACCTCTAAACCTCCTAAACCTTATACCCCCTAACCTCTAAACCCCCTAAACCTTATACCCCCTAACCTCTAAACCCCCTAAACCTTATACCCCCTAAACCTTATACCCCCTAACCTCTAAATCCCCTAAACCTTATACCCCCTAACCTCTAAACCCCCTAAACCTTATACCCCCTAACCTCTAAACCCCCTAAACCTTATACCCCCTAACCTCTAAACCCCCTTAACCTTATACCCCCTAACCTCTAAACCCCCCTAAACCCTATACCCCCTAACCTCTAAACCCCCTAAACCCTATACCCCCTAACCTCTAAACCCCCTAAACCCTATACCCCCCTAACCTCTAAACCACCTAAACCTTATACCCCCTAACCTCTAAACCCCCTAAACCCTATACCCCCTAACCTCTAAACCCCCTAAACCTATACCCCCCTAACCTCTAAACCCCCTAAACCTATACCCCCTAACCTCTAAACCCCCTAAACCTTATACCCCCTAACCTCTAAACCCCCTAAACCTTATACCCCCTAACCTCTAAACCCCCTAAACCCTATACCCCCCTAACCTCTAAACCCCCTAAACCTTATACCCCCTAACCTCTAAACCCCCTAAACCTTATACCCCCTAACCTCTAAACCCCCTAAACCCTATACCCCCTAACCTCTAAACCCCCTAAACCTTAAACCCCCTAACCTCTAAACCCCCTAAACCCTATACCCCCTAACCTCTAAACCCCCTAAACCCTATACCCCCTAACCTCTAAACCCCCCAAACCTATACCCCCTAACCTCTAAACCCCCTAAACCTTATACCCCCCTAACCTCTAAACCCCCTAAACCCTATACCCCCTAACCTCTAAACCCCCTAAACCCTATACCCCCTAACCTCTAAACCCCCTAAACCCTATACCCCCTAACCTCTAAACCCCCTAAACCTTATACCCCCTAACCTCTAAACCCCCTAAACCCTATACCCCCTAACCTCTAAACCCCCTAAACCCTATACCCCCTAACCTCTAAACCCTATACCCCCTAACCACTAAACCCCCTAAACCTTATACCCCCTAACCTCTAAACCCCCTAAACCTTATACCCCCTAACCTCTAAACCCCCTAAACCCTATACCCCCTAACCTCTAAACCCCCTAAACCCTATACCCCCTAACCTCTAAACCCCCTAAACCCTATACCCCCTAACCTCTAAACCCCCTAACCTCTAAACCCCCTAAACCTTATACCCCCTAACCTCTAAACCCCCTAACCTCTAAACCCCCTAAACCTTATACCCCCTAACCTCTAAACCCCCTAAACCTTATACCCCCTAACCTCTAAACCCCCTAAACCTTATACCCCCTAACCTCTAAACCCCCTAAACCCTATACCCCCTAACCTCTAAACCCCCTAAACCCTATACCCCCTAACCTCTAAACCCCCTAAACCCTATACCCCCTAACCTCTAAACCCCCTAAACCTTATACCCCCTAACCTCTAAACCCCCTAAACCCTATACCCCCTAACCTCTAAACCCCCTAAACCCTATACCCCCTAACCTCTAAACCCTATACCCCCTAACCTCTAAACCTTATACCCCCTAACCTCTAAACCCCCTAAACCTTATACCCCCTAAACCTAATAACCCCTAACCTCTAAATCCCCTAAACCTTATACCCCCTAACCTCTAAACCCCCTAAACCTTATACCCCCTAACCTCTAAACCCCCTAAACCTTATACCCCCTAACCTCCAAACCCCCTTAACCTTATACCCCCTAAACCTTATACCCCCTAACCTCTAAATCCCCTAAACCTTATACCCCCTAACCTCTAAACCCCCTAAACCTTATACCCCCTAACCTCTAAACCCCCTAAACCTTATACCCCCTAACCTCTAAACCCCCTTAACCTTATACCCCCTAACTTCTAAACCCCCTAAACCCTATACCCCCTAACCTCTAAACCCCCTAAACCCTATACCCCCTAACCTCTAAACCCCCTAAACCTATACCCCCTAACCTCTAAACCCCCTAAACCCTATACCCCCTAACCTCTAAACCCCCTAAACCTATACCCCCTAACCTCTAAACCCCCTAAACCCTATACCCCCTAACCTCTAAACCCCCTAAACCTTATACCCCCTAACCTCTAAACCCCCTAAACCTTATACCCCCTAACCTCTAAACCCCCTAAACCCTATACCCCCTAACCTCTAAACCCCCTAAACCCTATACCCCCTAACCTCTAAACCCCCTAAACCTTATACCCCCTAACCTCTAAACCCCCTAAACCTTATACCCCCTAACCTCTAAACCCCCTAAACCCTATACCCCCTAACCTCTAAACCCCCTAAACCTTATACCCCCTAACCTCTAAACCCCCTAAACCTTATACCCCCTAACCTCTAAACCCCCTAAACCCTATACCCCCTAACCTCTAAACCCCCTAAACCTTATACCCCCTAACCTCTAAACCCCCTAAACCCTATACCCCCTAACCTCTAAACCCCCTAAACCCTATACCCCCTAACCTCTAAACCCCCTAAACCTTATACCCCCTAACCTCTAAACCCCCTAAACCTTATACCCCCTAACCTCTAAACCCCCTAAACCCTATACCCCCTAACCTCTAAACCCCCTAAACCCTATACCCCCTAACCTCTAAACCCCCTAAACCCTATACCCCCTAACCTCTAAACCCCCTAAACCTTATACCCCCTAACCTCTAAACCCCCTAAACCCTATACCCCCTAACCTCTAAACCCCCTAAACCCTATTCCCCCTAACCTCTAAACCCTATACCCCCTAACCTCTAAACCCCCTAAACCTTATACCCCCTAACCTCTAAACCCCCTAAACCTTATACCCCCTAACCTCTAAACCCCCTAAACCCTATACCCCCTAACCTCTAAACCCCCTAAACCCTATACCCCCTAACCTCTAAACCCCCTAAACCCTATACCCCCTAACCTCTAAACCCCCTAAACCTTATACCCCCTAACCTCTAAACCCCCTAACCTCTAAACCCCCTAAACCTTATACCCCCTAACCTCTAAACCCCCTAAACCTTATACCCCCTAACCTCTAAACCCCCTAAACCTTATACCCCCTAACCTCTAAACCCCCTAAACCCTATACCCCCTAACCTCTAAACCCCCTAAACCCTATACCCCCTAACCTCTAAACCCCCTAAACCCTATACCCCCTAACCTCTAAACCCCCTAAACCTTATACCCCCTAACCTCTAAACCCCCTAAACCCTATACCCCCTAACCTCTAAACCCCCTAAACCCTATACCCCCTAACCTCTAAACCCTATACCCCCTAACCTCTAAACCTTATACCCCCTAACCTCTAAACCCCCTAAACCTTATACCCCCCTAAACCTTATACCCCCTAACCTCTAAACCCCCCTAAACCTTATAACCCCTAACCTCTAAATCCCCTAAACCTTATACCCCCTAACCTCTAAACCCCCTAAACCTTATACCCCCTAACCTCTAAACCCCCTAAACCTTATACCCCCTAACCTCTAAACCCCCTAAACCTTATACCCCCTAAACCTTATACCCCCTAACCTCTAAATCCCCTAAACCTTATACCCCCTAACCTCTAAACCCCTTAAACCTTATACCCCCTAACCTCTAAACCCCCTAAACCTTATACCCCCTAACCTCTAAACCCCCTAAACCTTATACCCCCTAACCTCTAAACCCCCTAAACCTTATACCCCCTAACCTCTAAACCCCCTAAACCTCATACCCCCTAACGTCTAAACCCCCTAACCTCTAAATCCTCTTAACCCTATACCCCTAACCTCTAAATCCCCTAACCCCTCTAACCGGTCTGTGGGTCAGTTGGTACCAGGGGGCCGCACAGAAAGAATACATAACTTACATTATTTCTGTTTTATTTATGATCTGATTCTGAAAGATGTTTTATTGTTTAAAATTCCCGGATTTCTTCCTCCACGTGTCTATGACTCACTCTTGATGCAGGTCATGATGCCTCGCTCACACGTCTTACCTCCATCCACTACCTTCTTAAAGGAGCTCCGGTCACATGACTTACCTCCATCCACTACCTTCTTAAAGGCGCTCCGGTCGCTAACACATAATACATTACAACTAAACTCAAACCCCCAAGAGAGAAAAATGAACAAACACCACAGTGGATTCACGTTTATTATTATATTTAGAAAATACCAGTTTTTATGGTCGTATTATTTTATTTTGTTGTATTTATCCTCCACACTTTAAAGACCGGTCCGTGAAAATATTATCCCACATTAAACCGGTCTGTGGGGCAGAAAAGTTTGGAGACCACTGAGTTAAAGCACAAATGCGGGTGAGACAGAAATCAGGAAAGGGGTGTGGCCTAACAGGGATTAGGGGCTGTGATTGGTGGAGAATAAGCACACAGAAAGGAAACAAGTCAAGTCAAGTCAAGTTTATTTGTATAGCGCTTTTCACAACAGACATTGTCTCAAAGCAGCTTTACAGAAAACAACAGTGAAGGTGAATGGTGTGCGTTTGTCCCTGATGAGCAGCCGTGGCGACAGTGGCAAGGAAAAACTCCCTTAGATGATATGAGGAAGAAACCTTGAGAGGAACCAGACTCAAAGGGGAACCCATCCTCATATGGGTGACATCAAGAGTTTGGTCATAAATCTTTCAACAATACAGAACAATTTGTGATCATCATAGATCCAGCGCATCTACTTCTCCATGATCATCCATAGGTCCATAATCTTCACGAGGTGGGACGTGACTGGAGCTGGCCAAACCTCAGGATGCCTCGGGATGGGGAGAGAAAGAGAAGCAGTGGAGAGGAATTAGCGTAGCTGCTGTTCATGATATTAACAGCACAAGTTGATAATGTGCATGTGATCAGATGTTCTGGAGCACAAGGTTGTGATGTGATGTGTGTGATGTGTGTTATGTGTAGGCTTTGCTAAAAAGATATGTTTTTAAACATATTTAAAATACACCGTTTATAGCTGCTATAACGTGAGAGAACAATCTTGTTTCACACATTAAATATATATATTCCAAAAATTATAGCGCTTCACTATACGCACACACACACACACATGCACACACTCACAAAGTGGTTTCTTTGTGCACAGTTTCATTATTATTAAACAGCACTGCTGCTGAATCGTGCGTTCTGATTGGTCAGAAGGTGGTGATTTCTCCAGAACAGCAGCTTTGACAGTAGTAACGGCTCGTGTACGAGACAGTGCACACTTTACTAATAATACACACAAATCAAATCAACCAGAAACAGCAAAAAACCCTGATTTATTAAAAACCCTGAAAATACAAAATAAAGCGTAACAGCACAAATTCGCACGCACACACACACGCACACACACATGCACACACACAAGTAACAGTTAAACTTGAACCTGTAGAGAGAAGGAGGAGGTGCAGTAGGTAAAAATCTCCATCCTGCTGTGTAACATGAAAAATTTATTGAAACTAAAACAACATTTAAAACAAACTCTTCATTTTGTATGTGTGAAATGGAGACATGGAGGCTGGAACGTGGAGGTCAGGACGTGTCCTAAACATGAGTGTGTGATTGCTCAGTGTTAAACACGTGGGTGATGAAGACTCGACACGGTGCTGCTCCTGCGTCTCGACTCGTTTCTCAATGAGGGGCAGGAGACAGGAAGATGTTGAAGATGATGGCGAACAGCAGGAACACGATGTAGCCCACGATGCAGACCCAGAAACGAGGATCTCGCAAGAGTTTCTGGTTGTAGTTACTGAAGAAAACGTAGCCAATGGTCATTCCTGCGATCCCTCCACCGATGTGAGCTACAAATGATACCTGAGACAAGAAACACATGCACACAGAGGGAGAAAACAAACACACACACACACACACACACACACACACACACACACACTAAAATACATTGGATTTAAATGAGATGATAAAGAAAAGTTCATAGTCAAATCTCACCTTTAATCCTGCAGCGCCGCTCAGGAAGCGTCTGTACAGCGCGAAGCCCACGTCTGTGCCCACTACACAACACACACACACACACACACAAATAAATAAGCTGAACTGATTATTTCTCTAGAACAGTGTTGTGTGTGGATTGTATCATTAACGCAACAATCACAAGCAGTGAAACTGATCACACACATGATTGTTATTCAGGTCACATGATCATGTTTGTAGCTGTAAAACCAAACGTCACTGACCAATAATGATGATGACGCTGATACGGAAAACTCCGAGCAGAGGAATCATCTCTCTAAAGTTCTACAGGAGAGAGAGACAGAGACAGAGAGAGACAGAGAGACAGACAGAGAGAGGGGGGGGGGGGACAGACAGACAGAGAGAGGGGGGGGGATGGAGACTCTTTTCCATGTGTAAACATTTCAGTAAAAAAAAAAAAAGTGAAAAATACAAAAATAAAAGAAATAGATCCTGGGAACTCAGTGTCCTCCTCCATGTCCTGTGTGGGTCTGTGGTGCTCGCTGATGCAGGTCCTGTGACTGCCTGGTAGAGATGTAGAGTTCTCCCTTCAGTTTTGTGACCAGACGTAAGGATCTCAGTCCAGTCACCTCTTTCAGTTCTTCGGCTGATTTCCAGCCTCCCTCACTCAGCAGATGCCCGCGCTTTACGATGCCGTGCGTATACTCACTGAGGACGGCAATCTGGTTCAGATCATCAGGTTGAAGCCCATCGTTCTGGTGTGTCTCCATCTCTCCCAACTCTTACCACCTTCTTCCAGGTGTGTAGCATGGATTTGTGAAAAGGGGTAAGTTCAGAGAGGTTCATCTCCAGGAGTTTCATTAGAAACAGGTGTTTGTGAAGGTTGAGGTTACCTGCTCGCCTCAAAATAGCGTTTGCAGTCTTCTTCCACACCAAGTCTTTGCTGTACAGAAGCTTCTGTGCCAAAATGTTAAAGCAGCCAGATTGTTTACTAGAAGAACTCTTCCTCTGTAGGACAAATGCTGTAATCGTGATTTCCATTTGGACAATGGTGCCGACACCGTCTCCAGCCGACACCGTCTCCAGCCGACACCGTCTCCAGCCGACACCGTCTCCAGCCGCCCCTCCCAGTTCTTCTTTCGAAATTGTTCATTCCCTAAAAACACTCCCAAAATTAATCTTTTCTCCAGTTTAGCTCACCTGCGAGCTGTGGAACTGCTCGTGTTCCCAGTTGCCAACAATAAACCTCTCGCTTTTGCCCAGTTGACTTTGGCAGAAGAAGCTTTTTTGAGTTCAATGGAATTAGTTAAAAGTGTGACTTCATCTTTCCCTGTGATAGAAACCGTGACATCGTCTGCGTGGGCTGAAAGCACCACTTTAAAATGACTCGACTGTACAGGTGTCCAGAAAGTTGGCAGACTTGCCGTGTGCCTCGTCACAGGTGTTGGGGCTCTTAAGCCTCCTCCTGCTTTCACCATCACATACACATCTGAGTTCAGCAGCTGTATGTAGGAGATAAAACCCTCCCCAAAGCCAAAGTGTTTCAGGAGGTTAAAGAGAAATCCATGGTGTAGACGATCAAATGCTTTCTCCTGGTCTAAAGACTGGACTCCCAGTTTATTATTAAAACCAATAATGTACCTTAATAGAAAGAGGTTCTCTATTATGGACCTCTGGGGAACACAATAGGTTTGGTATCTTCTGCTCAGCTGGTTTAAAACATGTTTAAGTCTGTTAGTGAGGCACTTGGAGAGGATTTTATAATCCACACACAGCAAAGATACACATCTCCAGCTCGTTCATGACTCCAGTTCTTTAAAAGTCCCAGGTCTCCTTTTTTTGGGAGAAGTGAGGCGACAGCTCGATAAATGCCTCGTTGCCTCGGAGTTTCTTGAAGGTGATCTTGCACACCAAGTCCTCTTTTTTTTTGTCTCCTCGAGCTGTGGCAGTTCAGTGAGCAGATCTTCCATGGATTTAGTATTGCAGCTATTAGTACTGTATAGTTGTTTGAAGAAGTCGCTCGCGGGGGTCTGATGTGAGAGATCCATCAGGACCACTGAGATGATACATTGCCTTCTGTTTGACACTTTTTTTTTTAGGTTGAAGAACAATTTGCTGGGAGCATCAATGTCTTTGATGGCACAGTACCTTCCTCTTATCAGTGGTCCTTCAGCTTGTTCCTCCAGCAGAGGGTGAAGTTCTTGTCTTTCCCCCTCAGTCCATCTGATTTTTCAGCTCCGTTACTGTTCAGCATTTGTGTTTCTAAAAGTTCAATGTCCTTTTGTAAAGTCTCCACTGTTTCCGTGGCTGATGAGTGTGATGTATAGTCCTGCTACAGCATTGTGATATGGACTTCTCCCACCATCGAATTGGGACTTGAACCAAATCACCAAATAAAACTATCTAATAAAATCTAATCTCGAGCATTGACTCTGTTCTGATTCTTTTTCATCCATTTGTATTGCTGCACTTCCTCATGTCTTACCTTCCAAAACTCCATCATCTGAGATTCTTTTGACATTTTCCCTAATAAGGCACATGACTGACTGTTCCATCATCATATTTTACAATTCCTTTATTTCTTTATTTCTGAAAGGAATGTCCGTCTCTCTGGTCCTCTGTTAGGAGCAGATACATTAATGAATATAAACACTGTCCTACTGTGCTCTACTTCTATATAAACATCCCCTTCACCATTTCCTCTACACTTCTCAGATTGATGCTGTAACTTGTGAGAATAAAATTTCAACTCCAGCACTGTTTCTTGTCCCATGACTCATAATAAGTTCATCACGTTTCCCATTCCACTTCATTGGCAGTGTGTGTGTGTGTGTGTGTGTGTGTGTGTGTGTGTGTGTGTGTGTGTGTTTCTTGTAAGAAGGTAACTGAGTTGCTGTCATTTTATTTCTGTTTCTACATTCGTTAATGTTTAATGTGCCGATCCTGAACTTCTCCATGTGATGATGTAGAAGAGACAGAAAGGAGACAGAAGAGTGAAACACCATGTGTGATCTGTTCATTTCAACTATTTTGAGACTTTTGTTTTGTTCTTCTTTAGTTTTGTGATCCAACATCAGAAATCACAGAGTGTATCCTCATCCCTCATTTCATTGCTTTATAACATCTCCAGTAACGTGTCCATCTGCCTCCTCAGCACTGCGTCTAGACTGCTCCTCAGCACTGCGTCTAGACTGCTCCTCAGCACTGCGTCTAGACGGCTCCTCAGCACTGCGTCTAGACGGCTCCTCAGCACTGCGTCTAGACTGCTCCTCAGCACTGCGTCTAGACGGCTCCTCAGCACTGCGTCTAGACGGCTCCTCAGCACTGCGTCTAGACGGCTCCTCAGCACTGCGTCTAGACGGCTCCTCAGCACTGCTTGTTTAGTACTGGGTCTAGGTTCCTCCTCAGTGTTTGCTCCACATGTCTCCTCAGAGGTCTGAGCCTTGTGTGGACATGCTAACCTCTTCTGTCCAACATCCCCACACTAAAAACACTTTATGTTACTGGTATTAGCATAAACCATGTATACCCTGCCAACATGCCAAACTCTGTAGGACGCATCTAACCCTTTCTCATTAAGGAACATGAACATGTCTCTAGAAAAACGACATGCCTTAGCAGGCCCACTCCACGCCCAGGCCCACTCCACGCCCAGGCCCACTCCACGTCCAGGTCCACTCCACGTCCAGGTCCACTCCACGTCCAGGCCAGTCTCAGACTTGGAGCAAAAGGTTCATAAAATAAAGAACTCACCACCACAGCGTTCATGAAGTAGCCTCCAATCAGTGCATACACTCCTCCTGAAGCCCCAACCAGGGCACTGTACGGGTCAAAGATAGAGCTCGCTAACGATCCTAAACACACACACACACACACACACACACAGTACAGTGCACTTTGTCAGGTCTGGAACAATAATGTACATGTTCTACACTGCAGATGCAACATTCTAACATATTAGATATATGTTAGAATTATAATTAAACTTGTGTTATTGTGTTTTAGAAGTTACAGGAGTGTCTGACCTGCGAGAACACCGCCGAGGTACACCATCCCCACCTCAAACCCTTTATGAACCAATTCTAACGGGATCCCGAGGAGCAGCTGGAGAATCAGGTTCCCAAGGATGTGCTGAACGCTGGAGACGTGAAAATGAGCAGAAACATTACGTCACAGATCCACGAAAACCGACGTTCATCAGGACAGAGAGAAGATGAGTTTTACCCGGCGTGTACAAACATGTAGGAGAGGAAACGCCACGCCTCCTCACGATCCTCAGGTTTATATGTTAAAGGACTTCTCCAAATTCCATCATCCAGAGTGATCCACTGCTTCTGAGGCTTCCACACGGCGTAATAAACAAAAACCGCCAACTGGCACAACACACACACACACACACACTTTAATAACTATAAATATTAAATACACAATATTAAATACACACACTATGTTCAGGTTGTTTTTTTGTGTGTGTGTGTGTGTGTGTGTGTGTGTGTGTGTTTTACCTCTCCAATGCTGATGAGGATGATGAAGATAGGTGGTGGGCAGCAGTTCGCTCTTTCCAGGTACGTCTCTCGCAGGTCCTCTGGCAGCATCCACCTGGACACATGCGTGTGGAACTTCTCACAGCATCCCAGCTCCCGGTTCTCCACCTCACCCCCATCCTCATCCACCACGTCTCTCTCTACAGGAAACGCTGCACTCGCCTCCACATCCTCATCCGCCATCTCACAACTGGGTGTTTAAGGACAAGTATGGACACACACACACACACACACACACACACACACACACACACACACACACACAAACAAACAAACAGAGCACATCCTGTCAACATCGTACAGGAAATGGCCAAAGCAACCCTACATTTACAGTGTACACACACACACACACACTTCATACAACAAATTATACTATATTAAAAGTGTCCTCTCTCTCGCTTTCTCTCTCTCTCTCTCTCAAACACACACACACACACACACACACACACACACACACACTTTGTATTGTTGTCTTGTGTACAGGAAGCTGGGACACAGGAACGAACGAACACACACACACACACACACACACACACACACACACACACTTTCTCTCTCTGGGTGTTTTATCAGATTCTTTCTATAAAATATAAATATTTCTTTATTTCATACATGAAAGTTTTCTGTGTTTTTTATCAAAATTTCTGAATTAAAACAAAAACAACAAAAATCTCAATTTCCAAAAACTCTTTACTCACAGACTTCCCGATCCGAGTCTCTTTTTCCTCTTCTCTTCTCTTCTCTTCTCTTCTCTTCTCTTCTCTTCTCTTCTCTTCTCTTCTCTTCTCTTCTCTTCTCTTCTCTTCTCTTCTCTTCTCTTCTCTTCTCTTCTCTTCTCTTCTCTTCTCTTCTCTTCTCTTCTCTTCTCTTCTCTTCTCTTCTCTTCTCTTCTCTTCTCTTCTCTTCTCTTCTCTTCTCTTCTCTTCTCTTCTCTTCTCTTCTCTTCTCTTCTCTTCTCTTCTCTTCTCTTCTCTTCTCTTCTCTTCTCTTCTCTTCTCTTCTCTTCTCTTCTCTTCGAGATTTCTCACTGATTCCTGACTCTGATTAGAGGCGCGCGCTGGAGGTCTGATCAGTGCAGGAGTTTGTACAGCGCGCACACAGGAGAGAAAAAGTACCGGACTGAAAGAGACCCCCGGAGTAATCAGCGCTTCTCCTCCACTCCTTTCATTCAGTGCTTAGAGAGAGAGAGAGAGAGAGAGAGAGAGAGAGAGAGAGAGAGAGAGAGAGAGAGAGAGAGAATCTGCAGCCGCCATTTCCCTCTGCGCCACACCTGAGTGACGTCACGAGCGGAAGCGATGCTCAGGTAGAGCTGCTGTGTGTCCAGGAATTTATTTCAACTTTAAAACTGTTTGTACTTAATTCTTTGTGTGTGTGTGTGTGTGTGTGTGTGTGTGTGTGTGTGTGTGTGTGTGTGTGTGTGTGTGTGTGTGTGTGTGTGTATGTATATATATGAGGTCTGTAAAGTGTGTGAGGTGTATGTAAACTGTTTGAGAAGTGTGTGAGATTTGTGTGGTGTGTGTGTGGTGTGTAAGGTTCTCTCTCTCTCTCTCTCTCTCTCTCTCTCTCTCTCTCTCTCTCTCTCTCTCTCTCTCTCTCTCTCTCTTTCTTTCTTTCTTAAACATGCTCCTGAGGTTCCAGTGATCACTGTTCCTGCTCCTCTCCTCAGATCTTCTCACTTTGTCCTGGTCTGCCTCTGGATGATGTTCTCTTCGTTTGGAGGCGACTCTGTGCAGTTGGAGATGTTTCTCATCAACACATTGGGTGGTTCCAAGAAACTCCGGAGTAAGATCAGGAGCTTTGAGGATGGATTTGGACTGTAGTTAATATCTACAGTCTCCTACACTGACTCAGGACTACAGTTTGCTCTGATCTCCATCACTGCTCCTCAACATTGTTTATCTGTAATAAATAGACATTGGGTGGAACCCAGATGAGGATGAGGTTCCCTCTTGAGTCTGGTTCCTCTCAAGGTTTCTTCCTTCTTCATCTCAGGGAGTTTTTCCTTCACCACAGTCTCCACCGACTTGTTCATCAGGGACAAACTTACAATTATAAAGAACATCTTCATTTTTTATCTCCACATCATCTGTGTAAAGCTGCTCTGAGACCATGTTCATTATTAAAAGTGTGAAACAAATAAACATGATTTTAACTGTGTGAAGTGTGTGTGAGGTGTGTGTGTGTAAGGTTTGTAAAAATTGTGTGAGGTGCATGTAAGGTGTGTGTAAAGTCTGTGAGTTGTGTGTAAAATGTGTCTGGTGTATGAGTTGTGTGTAAAGTGTGTGAGGGTGAAGGTCCAGGATGCAGGAGAAGCAGCTGAGTGTGATAGAGGGTCATGTTAACGCTGACTGTAAACGTTTCTATTGGTCATGTGATTTCTGTGGATTTATTTTATTTCATTATTTATTTAATTTTCTTTCTTCATCACTGATAATTTTTTTATTTTATAAATGTTTAATAAATGTCGATTTACTGCAGTGATGTTTTTTTATTCACTGTTGATCTGATGGTTTAAATGTACACTAAAGCGTCTTCACTTGGAAACACACACTGTGTATATTTATGAAATAATCTTAATCAGATTTTAGACTGAAGTGATTATTAATGCAGTTGATTCGAAAGTTAAACATGTGTTTATTCCATCTGTTGCCTGCGACACTGTGAAACTGCCCTTTTTGTCTCGTGTCCTCACTAACAGCCTTTTTCATTGTGGGCTTCATCATAAACCTCACTGATCCCCGTAAAACTACACTTACAGCGCCACTAGAGGGCGTGCACACACTTTAAAGTAAAGTCCTTCGGAAATAAGGATAATTTTGGTGTAACACCAGTCATGAATACTGTTACTAAAAATTTCAATTTCTTTATCCTGAAGCTTGGATGTGTGATGCAGTGAGAGGGATTCTGTAAGATATGCAGTAGGAGGGATGTTGTAAGATGCTGTGATGCAGTGTGAAGGATGCTGTAAGGTCCTGAGATGCAGTGTGATGCATTGAGAGGGATGTAAGATGCTGAGATGCAGTGTGTGATGCAGAGCGCAAGATGCCAAGATTCGGTGTGATGGATGTAAGATGCTAAGATTCAGTGTGTGATGCAGGAAGAGAGATGCTGAGATGCAGTGTAAGGGATGTAAGATGCTGAGATGCAGTGTGAGGGATGTAAGATGTACTGTGTGATGCAGGTAGAGATGCCAAGATTCAGTGTGAGGGATGTAAGATGTTGAGATGCAGTGTGAGGGATGTTGAGATGCAGTGTGTGATGCAGAGAGAGATGCTGAGATTCAGTGTGAGGGATGAAAGATGCAGTGTGTGATGCAGGAAGAGAGATGCTGAGAAGCAGTGTGAGATACAGTGAGGAAAATAAATGAATATTTGAACACCCTGCTCTTTTGCAAGTTCTCCCACTTAGAAATCATGGAGGGGTCTGAAATTGTCATCGTAGGTGCATGTCCACTTGAGAGACATAATCTAAAAAAAAAAATCCAGAAATCACAATGTATGATTTTTTTAACTATTTATTTGTATGATGCAGCTGCAAATAAGTATTTGAACACCTGAGAAAGTCAATGTTAATATTTGGTACAGGAGCCTTTGTTTGCAATTACAGAGGTCAAACGTTTCCTGTAGGACAGGACACACTGCAGGAGGGATTTTGGCCCACTCCTCCACACAGATCTTCTCTAGATCAGTCAGGTTTCTGGCCTGTCGCTGAGAAACACGGAGTTTGAGCTCCCTCCAAAGATTCTCTATTGGGTTTAGGTCTGGAGACTGGCTAGGCCACGCCAGAATCTTGATATGCTTCTTACAGAGCCACTCCTTGGTTATCCTGGCGGTGTGCTTCGGGTCATTGTCATGTTGGAAGACCCAGCCTCGACCCATCTTCAATGCTCTAACTGAGGGAAGGAGGTTGTTCCCCAAAATCTTGCAATACATGGCCCCGGTCATCCTCTCCTTAATACAGTGCAGTCGCCCTGTCCCATGTGCAGAAAAACACCGCAGGTGGTCCCAGCTCTTTTCAGGTCATTGACCAGCTCCTCCCGTGTAGTTCTGGGCTGATTTCTCACCTTCCTTAGGATCATTGAGACCCCACGAGGTGAGATCTTGCATGGAGCCCCAGTCCGAGGGAGATTGACAGTCATGTTTAGCTTCTTCCATTTTCTAATGATTGATCCAACAGTGGACCTTTTTTCACCAAGCTGCTTGGCAATTTCCCCGTAGCCCTTTCCAGCCTTGTGGAGGTGTACAATTTTGTCTCTAGTGTCTTTGGACAGCTCTTTGGTCTTGACCATGTTAGTAGTTGGATTCTTACTGATTGTATGGGGTGGACAGGTGTCTTTATGCAGCTAACGACCTCAAACAGGTGCAACTAATTTAGGATAATAAATGTAGTGGAGGTGGACATTTTAAAGGCAGACTAACAGGTCTTTGAGGGTCAGAATTCTAGCTGATAGACAGGTGTTCAAATACTTATTTGCAGCTGTATCATACAAATAAATAGTTACAAAATCATATATTGTGATTTCTGGATTTTTTTTTTTAGATTATGTCTCTCACAGTGGACATGCACCTACGATGACAATTTCAGACCCCTCCATGATTTCTAAGTGGGAGAACTTGCAAAATAGCAGGGTGTTTTCAAATACTTATTTTCCTCACTGTATATGAGATGCAGTGTGTGATGCAGAGAGAGATGCCGAGATTCAGTGTGAGGGATGAAAGATGCAGTGTGTGATGCAGGAAGAGAAATGCTGAGAGGCAGTGTGAGATATGAGATGCAGTGTGTGGTAAATAAGATGTTGAGATGCAGTGTGTGATGCAGTGAGATATGCTGAGATGCAGTGTGAGGGATGCAAGATGCTGAGATGCAGTGTGAGGGATGCAAGATGCTGAGATGCAGTGTGTGATGCAGTGAGAGAACAGTGTTGTTTATTCTGTTCATGAATAAAATTTTAAATGCATCATCAGAACAGCTGAGAATCGAGTGAAGGACGCGGACGAGAAGACCACCGAACCTTTATTTTCAAATAACAAAAAATTAAAAGATTAAAGAAAATAAAAATATCCACATCCCTCATGTCGGAAACAGGAAGTAGAAGAGTGGAGAGTCAGAGGAGCGGCAGATTCAGAAACATTTACACTTTCACTTTACTGTCTATTTAAAAAAAAAAAAAAGGGGGGGGGGGGGGGTGTTTACCAGAACAGCGTTTATTCACCACTGCTCAGGAGCTGGGCTTCAGGAGGAGAAACAACAGAGGATGAACATGAAGGAACCAGAGCACCCGAGCAGGGTTAAAAAAAGAACGAGGGATTAGTGTGTGTGTGTGTGTGTGTGTGTGTGTGTGTGTGAGAAAGAGAGATGATACTGCAGCAACCACGCTGCTGGCCTGTAGTCATCCATCTGTGAACTTCAAGATACGTCTGAAAAACACACACGGTTTATAAAATACAGAAAATTTTTCATAATAAGTAATGATAAAGTGTGTGTGTGTGTGTGTGTGTGTGTGTGTGTGTGTGTGTGTGTGTGTATATACACGTACAGCTGGCAGGTCGAGCTCCGTACCGCCTCATGATCTGATCCTGTGTGAATTTCACAAATGACTCGTACTGTTCTGTAACAGAGAGAAAACACAATCAACACACATATGCGCGCACAAACACACGCGCGCACGGGCACGCACACACACACACAGTACCTGCCAGTTTGGTGTTAAGGATCTGCTCGTACTCCTCACGGATTTTCTCTTCATGGTCTTTGAGGAGTCTCTCACACAGGTAGCCCACCTGTCGCAGGGTGAACGTGGGCTGGTCCTTCTTCAGTGATGAAGAACCTGAGGAAGAAGATAAAAAAGAAACAGGATCAATAAGTAAAGATGAATCCATGGTCCACCACTACTCCAGCTCAGTGTGAAGAAGTTCTGACTGTACAATGAACATGAATAGAGGGAAGATCATTCAGGACCAAATCCCATAGCACTTCATACAGATCTCCTTCACTCTTCAGATTCCTTCATCATAAACAAGTGTGTGTGTGTGTGTGTGTGTGTGTTCTCTCTGGCCTGATGGAGAGCTCTGAGTGTGTGTGTGTGTGTTCTCTCTGACCTGATGGAGAGCTCGGTGTGTGTGTGTGTGTGTGTGTTCTCTCTGACCTGATGGAGAGCTCTGTGTGTGTGTGTGTGTGTGTGTGTGTGTGTGTTCTCTCTGACCTGATGGAGAGCTCTGTGTGTGTGTGTGTGTGTGTGTGTTCTCTCTGGCCTGATGGAGAGCTCTGAGTGTGTGTGTGTGTGTTCTCTCTGACCTGATGGAGAGCTCTGAGTGTGTGTGTGTGTGTTCTCTCTGACCTGATGGAGAGCTCGGTGTGTGTGTGTGTGTGTGTGTGTGTGTGTGTGTGTGTGTGTGTGTGTGTGTGTGTTCTCTCTGACCTGATGGAGAGCTCTGTGTGTGTGTGTGTGTGTGTGTGTGTGTGTGTGTGTGTGTGTTCTCTCTGGCCTGATGGAGAGCTCTGAGTGTGTGTGTGTGTGTTCTCTCTGACCTGATGGAGAGCTCGGTGTGTGTGTGTGTTCTCTCTGACCTGATGGAGAGCTCTGTGTGTGTGTGTGTGTGTGTGTGTGTGTGTGTGTTCTCTCTGACCTGATGGAGAGCTCTGTGTGTGTGTGTGTGTGTGTGTGTGTGTTCTCTCTGGCCTGATGGAGAGCTCTGAGTGTGTGTGTGTGTGTTCTCTCTGACCTGATGGAGAGCTCTGAGTGTGTGTGTGTGTGTTCTCTCTGACCTGATGGAGAGCTCGGTGTGTGTGTGTGTGTGTGTGTGTGTGTGTGTGTGTGTGTGTGTGTGTGTGTGTGTGTTCTCTCTGACCTGATGGAGAGCTCTGTGTGTGTGTGTGTGTGTGTGTGTGTGTGTGTGTGTGTTCTCTCTGGCCTGATGGAGAGCTCTGAGTGTGTGTGTGTGTGTTCTCTCTGACCTGATGGAGAGCTCGGTGTGTGTGTGTGTTCTCTCTGACCTGATGGAGAGCTCTGTGTGTGTGTGTGTGTGTGTGTGTGTGTGTGTGTGTGTGTGTGTGTGTGTGTTCTCTCTGACCTGATGGAGAGCTCTGAGTGTGTGTGTGTGTGTTCTCTCTAACCTGATGGAGAGCTCGGTGTGTGTGTGTGTGTGTGTTCTCTCTGACCTGATGGAGAGCTCGGTGTGTGTGTGTGTGTGTGTGTGTGTGTGTGTGTTCTCTCTGACCTGATGGAGAGCTCTGTGTGTGTGTGTGTGTGTGTGTGTGTGTGTGTGTGTGTGTTCTCTCTGACCTGATGGAGAGCTCGGTGTGTGTGTGTGTGTGTGTGTTCTCTCTGACCTGATGGAGAGCTCTGTGTGTGTGTGTGTGTGTGTGTGTGTGTGTGTTCTCTCTGACCTGATGGAGAGCTCTGTGTGTGTGTGTGTGTGTGTGTGTTCTCTCTGGCCTGATGGAGAGCTCTGAGTGTGTGTGTGTGTGTTCTCTCTGACCTGATGGAGAGCTCTGAGTGTGTGTGTGTGTGTTCTCTCTGACCTGATGGAGAGCTCGGTGTGTGTGTGTGTGTGTGTGTGTGTGTGTGTGTGTGTGTGTGTGTGTGTGTGTGTGTGTTCTCTCTGACCTGATGGAGAGCTCTGTGTGTGTGTGTGTGTGTGTGTGTGTGTGTGTGTGTGTGTGTTCTCTCTGGCCTGATGGAGAGCTCTGAGTGTGTGTGTGTGTGTTCTCTCTGACCTGATGGAGAGCTCGGTGTGTGTGTGTGTTCTCTCTGACCTGATGGAGAGCTCTGTGTGTGTGTGTGTGTGTGTGTGTGTGTGTGTGTGTGTGTGTGTGTGTGTGTTCTCTCTGACCTGATGGAGAGCTCTGAGTGTGTGTGTGTGTGTTCTCTCTAACCTGATGGAGAGCTCGGTGTGTGTGTGTGTGTGTGTTCTCTCTGACCTGATGGAGAGCTCGGTGTGTGTGTGTGTGTGTGTGTGTGTGTGTGTGTTCTCTCTGACCTGATGGAGAGCTCTGTGTGTGTGTGTGTGTGTGTGTGTGTGTGTGTGTGTGTGTGTTCTCTCTGACCTGATGGAGAGCTCTGTGTGTGTGTGTGTGTGTGTGTGTGTGTGTGTTCTCTCTGACCTGATGGAGAGCTCTGAGTGTGTGTGTGTGTGTGTGTTCTCTCTGACCTGATGGAGAGCTCGGTGTGTGCGTGTGTGTGTGTGTGTGTGTTCTCTCTGTGTGTGTGTGCTCTGTGTGTGTGTTCTCTCTGACCTGATGGAGAGCTCTGTGTGTGTGTGTGTGTGTGTGTGTGTGTGTGTGTGTGTGTGTGTGTGTTCTCTCTGACCTGATGGAGAGCTTTGTGTGTGTGTGTGTGTTCTCTCTGACCTGATGGAGAGCTCGGTGTGTGTGTGTGTGTGTGTGTGTGTTCTCTCTGACCTGATGGAGAGCTCTGTGTGTGTGTGTGTGTGTGTGTGTGTGTGTGTGTGTGTGTGTGTGTGTGTGTTCTCTCTAACCTGATGGAGAGCTTTGTGTGTGTGTGTGTGTGTGTTCTCTCTGACCTGATGGAGAGCTCGGTGTGTGTGTGTGTGTGTGTGTGTGTGGGTGTGTGTGTGTTCTCTCTGACCTGATGGAGAGCTCTGTGTGTGTGTGTGTGTGTGTGTGTGTGTGTGTGTGTGTGTGTGTGTGTGTGTGTGTGTTCTCTCTGACCTGATGGAGAGCTCGGTGTGTGTGTGTGTGTGTGTGTGTTCTCTCTGACCTGATGGAGAGCTCGGTGTGTGTGTGTGTGTGTGTGTGTGTGTGTGTGTGTGTGTGTGTGTGTGTGTGTGCTCTGTGTGTGTGTTCTCTCTGACCTGATGGAGAGCTCTGTGTGTGTGTGTGTGTGTGTGTGTGTGTGTGTGTGTGTGTGTGTGTGTGTGTTCTCTCTGACCTGATGGAGAGCTTTGTGTGTGTGTGTGTGTGTTCTCTCTGACCTGATGGAGAGCTCGGTGTGTGTGTGTGTGTGTGTGTGTGTTCTCTCTGACCTGATGGAGAGCTCTGTGTGTGTGTGTGTGTGTGTGTGTGTGTGTGTGTGTGTGTGTGTGTGTGTTCTCTCTAACCTGATGGAGAGCTTTGTGTGTGTGTGTGTGTGTGTTCTCTCTGACCTGATGGAGAGCTCGGTGTGTGTGTGTGTGTGTGTGTGTGTGTGTGTGTGTGTTCTCTCTGACCTGATGGAGAGCTCGGTGTGTGTGTGTGTGTGTGTGTTCTCTCTGACCTGATGGAGAGCTCGGTGTGTGTGTGTGTGTGTGTGTGTGTTCTCTCTGACCTGATGGAGAGCTCGGTGTGTGTGTGTGTGTGTGTGTGTGTTCTCTCTGACCTGATGGAGAGCTCGGTGTGTGTGTGTGTGTGTGTGTGTGTTCTCTCTGACCTGATGGAGAGCTCGGTGTGTGTGTGTGTGTGTGTGTTCTCTCTGACCTGATGGAGAGCTCTGTGTGTGTGTGTGTGTGTGTGTGTGTGTGTGTGTTCTCTCTGACCTGATGGAGAGCTCTGTGTGTGTGTGTGTGTGTGTTCTCTCTGACCTGATGGAGAGCTCGGTGTGTGTGTGTGTGTGTGTGTGTGTGGGTGTGTGTGTGTTCTCTCTGACCTGATGGAGAGCTCTGTGTGTGTGTGTGTGTGTGTGTGTGTGTGTGTGTGTGTGTGTGTGTGTGTTCTCTCTGACCTGATGGAGAGCTCTCTGTGTGTGTGTGTGTGTGTGTGTGTGTGTGTGTGTGTGTGTGTGTGTGTGTGTTCTCTCTGACCTGATGGAGAGCTTTGTGTGTGTGTGTGTGTGTGTGTGTGTTCTCTCTGACCTGATGGAGAGCTTTGTGTGTGTGTGTGTGTTCTCTCTGACCTGATGGAGAGCTCGGTGTGTGTGTGTGTGTGTGTGTGTGTGTGTGTGTGTGTGGGTGTGTGGGTGTTCTCTCTGACCTGATGGAGAGCTTTGTGTGTGTGTGTGTGTGTTCTCTCTGACCTGATGGAGAGCTCGGTGTGTGTGTGTGTGTGTGTGTGTGTTCTCTCTGACCTGATGGAGAGCTCGGTGTGTGTGTGTGTGTGTGTGTGTGTGTTCTCTCTGACCTGATGGAGAGCTTTGTGTGTGTGTGTGTGTGTGTGTTCTCTCTGACCTGATGGAGAGCTTTGTGTGTGTGTGTGTGTTCTCTCTGACCTGATGGAGAGCTCTGTGTGTGTGTGTGTGTGTGTGTGTGTGTGTGTGTGTGTTCTCTCTGACCTGATGGAGAGCTTTGTGTGTGTGTGTGTGTGTGTTCTCTCTGACCTGATGGAGAGCTTTGTGTGTGTGTGTGTGTTCTCTCTGACCTGATGGAGAGCTCGGTGTGTGTGTGTGTGTGTGTGTGTGTGTGTGTGTGTGTGGGTGTGTGGGTGTGTGGGTGTGTGGGTGTGTGGGTGTGTGGGTGTGTGGGTGTGTGGGTGTGTGGGTGTGTGGGTGTTCTCTCTGACCTGATGGAGAGCTTTGTGTGTGTGTGTGTGTGTGTGTTCTCTCTGACCTGATGGAGAGCTCGGTGTGTGTGTGTGTGTGTGTGTGTGTGTTCTCTCTGACCTGATGGAGAGCTCGGTGTGTGTGTGTGTGTGTGTGTGTGTGTGTGTGTGTTCTCTCTGACCTGATGGAGAGCTCGGTGTGTGTGTGTGTGTGTGTGTGTGTGTGTTCTCTCTGACCTGATGGAGAGCTCTGTGTGTGTGTGTTCTCTCTGACCTGATGGAGAGCTCTGTGTGTGTGTGTGTGTGTGTGTGTGTGTGTGTGTGTGGGTGTTCTCTCTGACCTGATGGAGAGCTCTGTGTGTGTGTGTGTGTGTGTGTGTGTGTGTGTGTGTGTGTGTGTTCTCTGACCTGATGGAGAGCTCTGTGTGTGTGTGTTCTCTCTGACCTGATGGAGAGCTCTGTGTGTGTGTGTGTGTGTGTGTGTGTGTGTGTGTGTGTGTGTGTGTGTGTGTGTGTGTGTGGGTGTTCTCTCTGACCTGATGGAGAGCTCTGTGTGTGTGTGTGCGTGTGTGTGTGTGTGTGTGTGTGTTCTCTCTGACCTGATGGAGAGCTCTGTGTGTGTGTGTGTGTGTGTGTGTTCTCTCTGACCTGATGGAGAGCTCTGTGTGTGTGTGTGTGTGTGTGTGTGTGTGTGTTCTCTCTGACCTGATGGAGAGCTCTGTGTGTGTGTGTTCTCTCTGACCTGATGGAGAGCTCTGTGTGTGTGTGTGTGTGTGTGTGTGTGTGTGGGTGTTCTCTCTGACCTGATGGAGAGCTCTGTGTGTGTGTGTGTGTGTGTGTGTGTGTGTGTGTGTTCTCTCTGACCTGATGGGGAGCTCTGTGTGTGTGTGTTCTCTCTGACCTGATGGAGAGCTCTGTGTGTGTGTGTGTGTGTGTGTGGGTGTTCTCTCTGACCTGATGGAGAGCTCTGTGTGTGTGTGTGTGTGTGTGTGTGTGTGTGTGTGTGTGTGTGTGTGTGTGTGTGTGTGTGTGTGTGTTCTCTCTGACCTGATGGAGAGCTGGGGTTGGAGCTCTCAGCAGACACGCCTGTCTCGGTCTGGTTGAAGGCTCCCTCCAGCTGCCGTCGCCGTTGGTAACGACTGTATTCCTGTCGAATGTTCTGGAAGATCTGCTCTGTAAACACACACACACACACACACACACACACACACACTTCACTCACTCTGATCAGGAGGTGGTGACTCCTCTGATGGTAGTGCAGGTTTATATCAGTACACTGTAATACGGTTCAGTGTGTGTACATGTGCGTGTGTGTAACAGTTCAATAATATTAAATAAAGATAAAATTATATTAGTTGTTGGAAGTGAATGACGTAATAAATATAAATAGCATTCGGGTTATTTATTTCCCTTTATTCTGGGTTATATGTTTGGTCACGTGACCGCAGTTTATCCTCAATTTGATGAAACCCTCGCGACTTGGTTAGCTGTTAGCATTGTTAGCATGAAAGTGGCGTGTTAATCTGTAATCTGTAGTGAAACACCGCCTATTTAAATGTAAATAGGAGATAAATGCGTTGTTTATATTGTATGAGGTTTATAAAAAAACGGATTAGTTTGTATTTCTGCATGTTTGAGAACAAAGCTAACAACAACAACAGTTAGCCTACAGCTGCTAGCTTCATTAGCGAGAGGCTACACCGCGATGATGCCGTAATTCAGATTATTTAAACTACAATTTCAACAAATATGGAGAAATCATTTATATTTAAAGCCAATGTTGAAGCCAATTGACTTTTTATTAAAGTAATTGGCTTTATTGTTTGAGTTTATATGGAGATTAAAGGCAGAACATTGGCGTATTATGTGTCAATTCAAAACCATAAACTAGCTACAAAACGCTCGCTAAAGGTTCAAACCCAAACCGCGACCCACTTCCTGTACTAGTGCCCTACGTAGGGCTCAAAAAAGGGCTTCTGTAGTGCACGAAGGGTCAGAGAGGAGAGTATTCGGACTTCGGCCCGAGGACAGGTCGCCATGGAGGTCTAATGGAGCCCGGACACGAAGACTCGGCTCTCACCTGGCGTTAGCCTGTTCTCTCCGCTCACGGCCTGTGGAGACACCGGGTTCGCGGGGCTTTCCGTCTGCGGTCTCAGGCTGCACCTCTGAGGGGAAGGTGTAGCAGCGGCTCCGGCTAACGGGCTGCACCTCCGGCGCTTCGGGGACTGGGGGCCCAAAAGGGCCTCAAACTCCATGGAGCGTTTTAACGTCGCACCGCACGCCATGTTCTCACAGGGGCGGAAAAACTCACAGCTGATGCGCTTTCAAAGCTTAAAAGTTCGATCAAATCAGCGCTTTTTTCGCTCTCTTTCAGCCCGTCGCGCTCTCCTCAGGCTTTCTTTATCAGCTCGGCGGTTACAGCTCCCCCCCCACACTCACTCCGATTTGGATTCGCCAATCCCCAGTGTCGTACCGAAATGCTTTTGCGTCACAATGGCGGACTGTACCATGTAACCCGTGTGGGGGTGTACTGCTTCCTCTTTAACATACTTCCTCCAGTACATCACATTTCCTGTGTGTGTGTGTGTGTGTGTGTGTGTGTGTGTGTGTGTGTGTGTGTGTGTGTGTGTGTGTGTGTGTGTGTGTGTGTGTGTGTGTGTGTGTGTGTGTGTGTGTGTGTGTGTGGGACGTAGGATGTGTGTGTGTGTGTGTGTGTATATATATATATATGTGTGACAAATACATTTTGATTTGATTTGATAAAACTTAAAGATTTCTTTTAAAACACTTATTACCGTTTTAATTATAAAACATTGTATTCAGTTCCTTCTTTTGGTCTGTCTGTCTGTCTGTCTGTCTGTCTGTCTGTCTATCTATCTATCTATCTATCTATCTATCTATCTATCTATCTATCTATCTATCTATCTATCTATCTATCTATCTATTTATCTATCTGTCTATCTATCTGGTGTGTTTAGTTTTCTCTTTTCTGCTGTGTAGAATTGGTGTGTAATTGTATTGTAAATGTTGTGTGTCTCTGATTTGAATAACACATAATAAGATGCGTATTTTGAACTCAGTTTATTGAAGCGTGTATGAGTTCATTAAAGAATAATAAAAAATGGATGAATTATTTCCAGTGTTTCTGTTTCTAAGCTATTATTTGAAATCTTTATTTTCTGTGTATTTTTCACCATCCATAACTCACGTTTCTCATTGCACTGCTGTACGTTCCACACAGCTGAGTGTGTTGTTATTAACACTAACGGCTGGAACCAAATTCCTTGTGTGTGTCAATAAACCTGATTCTGATTTATTCTGTATTCTGTATATTCTCTGTACATGTACATTGCACAGTGACAAAGTTGAGTCTAAACTAATCTAATCTTATAATGTTCTCTCTGTGTGTGTGTGTGTGTGTGTGTGTGTGTGTGTGTTCCAGCTCACTGGGTTTCTTACCAGGATTCTTCCTGGGTTCCATAATTTGTGTGTTCTTGGCTACAGGGTTCCAGTTTGGAAGGCTTTCTGATTGTAAAGTTCTAACTAGAGGGAGAACATGAGGCTTGGTGCTTCTAGATTTTATACATAAATGTTTATAGCCAAATGTTTGCAAAAGTTTGTATACCCTTATTACTAACTAAATAAACTAATGAGAACAAATAAATAAAATGTACTGCAGCATGGGAGAGAGCTGAGTTTTGCAGGTCACAATTAAATTCTGCATTTTATCAGTTCACTTTTATACCAAACAGAAAATTAGCTTGTTTTTGTCTTGTTTCAGGATGCACTCACATTTCATTATAATATTTTATACTTAAAATCTGTGCAGTGTACAGTATTATACAATACATTCTAAACTAATTCCATTCTCACCACCAGAGTGCTTCAGACCTTCCACCACGTCCACCATCAGGTGTGAAGAAGCCCACGTGGTCCATCACTGAGGGTTAGGGTTAGGACAGATTAACAGATGTGTGCTCACCTATGTCTGGCTGAGAGATGAGAGAGAAAGAGAGACGTTTGATCTGGAAGTGTGAAGTGAGAATAGATGAGGACGGATCTCTTGACGGATCTGCTTTTTTTGTCTGCACGGTTTGCACACGATGCACTTTATGTGGTGAGGGCACTTACTTTAGTCCTTAACTCCACAGACCATTCACCTTAACTCTTACAATTCTGTAGCTGCTTTGAGACAATGTCTGTTGTGAAAAGCGCAATAAAAATAAACTTGACTTGACTTATGCTGTGTGATGTTGCTTAATGTAGCCCCAGGGTTCTGGAGGAAGTTGCCTCATTTCACTGTGTACTGCATTAGATATATATAGTATCCTGTTTGTTATAAAAAACTAATTACCCACAGAATCTTTAACCACAAACACATGACTTTATAACAGGCAACTTCTGAGTTAACATTTATCTGTTTTTTTTCTTTTTTCAACAGGTAGCAGCAGAAACATTTTTCTTTTATCAGGGAGCAGCATAACCAGTCTCTGTTCAGTACCAATCATCAAAAAAACAGTTCCCAGCTGAGATTTACTGTGCAGGAGACTCGTGTGTGAAGTCCATGTTTCTACCGGATTTCCTTTCGACAATCTCAGTCAAAAAAACAGACAGAAAACATTTTCAGTGCAGTTTGTCAATTCCTACAACTTTTACTCCTCTGCACCAAACCAGTTGCTAAGACACACAAGTACATTTACATTTTCAGATGTTAAAGAAGCTCTTTTCTTCTGTACAATATGACCAGCAAGAGAAAACAACCTTCCAAGATACAGATGTTGCGGGTGTGGCCAGGTACTTCTGTGCGATGTCCAGCCTGCTGTGTGAGCCTGCATGTGTGGACCAGCACTCTAATGGACACGACTCTGAACTGATGGTGGGCTCCGTTCTGTATCCACGCACACGTTTCTCAACTGAGTCTTCCTCCTGTTCAGAGTCAGACTCTGATGAAGCAGCCAATAGGGAAAACCTTTTCTTCAGTGGCTCTGATGGTTTTTCTTCCGTTTGTTTCTCTGAGAAAAACCCGACGTCTGAAAGAAGTTTAAGTTCTTTACCTTTCTCCATGTTTGTTTACCCGCCAGTTCTTTTCTTTTCCGGTTCCTGTGAGCGCCGCCGCAGTCTTACGGTCATCCCAAATGCTCTCATTGTTTGAGACGCATGATAACGATCCCAAGTACGGATGAAGATGCCTCCATCCCATCACTCATGGTTTGTCTGTATGTGTATTCAGAGCCAATGAGCAACAGACTTTTAAAATAATAAAAAAAAATAACAACTTCATTAATGTGCAATAAAACAATGTCTGTGTGTAAGCGATAATTACGCGTTAACTTGCAAAGCCTTAGTTAAAATATACAAATATTCTACGAATTAAATGATCAACCCTCAGATCCCAACAATTAATAAGTTATTGAAATGAAACATGACCATGTGTTTTACACATTTTAACTATATAACAAAAAACTGATGTTTTACTAAAGCAGTTTTACGTTATAAATGTAATAACTACTATTCAGTACCAGGATTTTAACACAAGACTCTTCATCTCTACTGAACTGAATTCAGCACTTTGGTCTTGAGTAGAGTTTATTCACCACATCACCTGTGATTTTCAGTAGTGATTTTCAGTAGTGATATTTAGTAGTTATATTTAGCAGTGATATTCAGTAGTGATTTTCAGTAGTGATATTCAGTAGTGATTTTCAGTAGTGATATTCAGCAGTGATTTTCAGTAGTGATTTTCAGTAGTGATATTCAGTAGTGATTTTCAGTAGTGATATTCAGCAGTGATTTTCAGTAGTGATATTCAGCAGTGATATTCAGTAGTGATATTCAGTAGTGATTTTCAGTAGTGATATTCAGTAGTGATATTCAGCAGTGATTTTCAGTAGTGATTTTCAGTAGTGATTTTCAGTAGTGATTTTCAGTAGTGATATTCAGCAGTGATTTTCAGTAGTGATATTCAGCAGTGATTTTCAGTAGTGATATTCAGCAGTGATTTTCAGTAGTGATATTCAGCAGTGATTTTCAGTAGTGATATTCAGCAGTGATTTTCAGTAGTGATATTCAGCAGTGATTTTCAGTAGTGATTTTCAGTAGTGATTTTCAGTAGTGATATTCAGCAGTGATTTTCAGTAGTGTTATTCCACCCATCGTGATGAAGTGCCTCTAGAAGCTCATCATGAGGCACATCAAGACCCAGCTTCCACCCTCACCGGCCCCAATGCAGTTTGCGTGTTGCCCAAGCCGCTCCACAGACACACACACACACTCACAACTGTGTGACTGATCTGCACAACCCAGACTCAAACACACAATCGTACTCACTACACACATCCATGTCTTCAGCACCACTTTCATCACTTCGTTATAAACTGTTTACATGCCGTTTTTGCACATCTCTCCTGGACTGCTGCTTTTTGCTCTTTTGCACATTTTGTTTACATTTTTGTACTTTTCTCTTTTACACACCGCAGTGTAAAATATACAACAGGTTTACTCGCGGTGCTATTTTGTGTTTTGTGTATTTGTTTTGTTTTGTGTTGTCTTTGTAAAAGTATAAATACTTTGCAGTAAAATTTACAATTAAATAAAAACTTCTTATTTCGGCTTCTCTCATTTGGGGTCCACAGAAGATCATCTGTCTCCATACACCGCTGTCCTCTACTTCTGTCTCTTTCACACCAAACAATAAAATAAAAACTACAGAAGGAAAAAGTTTCCTTACTTTAAACTGCGTCACCGTCTAGAAGCTCGTGACGTAACGAAGGCAGCAACAAGCGGGTCGCGGCCTCCTATTTGGCTGCTCTGTGAGAGAGCTCGATGCTGATTGGTCGCTGTTTCTGTGCGCCGCTTCATGACTGAAGAGCCATTTTGTTGAGAGAGAGAGAGAGAGAGAGAGAGAGGAAAGCAGTGTACACCTTCGTCCTCAGTCCGGATCCAGAAGCGCTACACTCTTGAGAGAAGGAACTTTCTCACCGTGCAGCTGAAGAGGGTTTAATTAGTGTCCCCCGGATACTAAAGGAAGTCGGTAATTCGTGCTTTTGTCTTGCACTTTGTTAGCAAAGAAAAACTAGCTCGCGTTATCGTTCCGCACCCGTATTACATCTGTTTCGTTTTTAACTCCTGTGTTGGGATTGGACGGTGGTCTGTCGCTCTGTGGTTTGATTGGCTGGAAGGTTGGGAATACGCCGTCCTGGCCAATCATCGCGCAGGAGGCGGGGTTTCCTGAATGTGAGTGGAAAATAAAAACACTAACCTTCTGTATAGTCGCCATATTGTGAGCGCGAGCTCTTTGTTTTGGTTCCGCTTCAACTTTGTCTTCTGCAAATTTTCCTTTATATCAATTTATTTCTGTATAAAGTTTAAAACACACAAATTCCCTGTAAGAATTTAATGATAATTATTAAGGTCAAGTTTAATGAGTGGAAGAATGTAATTACCCAGAGTGTAGGTTCTGTTTCTCAGAGATCACACCGTGTTCCATTATAAACATCTGGAACATGAACATGACAATCCAGCTGTGCAGAACTGATAACTAACCCCTGTGTGTGTGTGTGTGTGTGTGTGTGTGTGTGTGTGTGTGTGTGTGTGTGTGTGTGTGTGTGTGTGTGTAGGTCTCAGGGCTTCCCTGAGCTGTGTTTGTGTGGGAGTGTGGATGTGCAGCTCGGCTTTACCACAAAACATCGCTTTCTGGCGCATGAACACCGCGAACATCACACACACCAGGCTGAACATCTGCACAGTGAGGGGTAGACGGACTACTCCGGGGACCTGGAGACACGTCGGTGAGGAGACCTGGAGAAGGAGAAAGTGGTGTAAAGGCAATTATACAACAACAAAAAGGTATAGTGTACCACACACTCACACACTCTCTTACACACACTCTCTCTCGCTCTCTCTCTCTCTCTCTCTCTCTCTCTCTCTCTTACACACACACACACACACACACACACACACACACCTCAGACTCCAATCCCCACTTTACCTTTGTGATGTAACCAGGTGACATCCAGCGGAATCAGAATGGGAGGTGGTGAGAGATACAACATTCCTGCTCCCCACCCCGTTTGCTCCACCCCCAAAAAGCACCACGCCATGGGCAAGGCCAAGCCCAGGAGCCGGAACCAGCACCCTGCCCCGTTCTCCGTGCCTCCTGGAGCTCAGACGCCTCCTGAGAAACTGGGTGAGAAGAAGACCGCCGGCTTGGTCCGCTTCTCCTACAGTGATCAGTGCTGGGGCGGAGCCGTGACTCACCTCAACAACATCCTGGCCACGCAGTGCAGCCACGCCTACGCCGGTGCCAAGTTCAGCGAGCCGCCTTCGCCCAGCGTTCTCCCCAAACCCCCCAGTCACTGGGTTTCCCTTCCCATGATTCCCTGCGATCGGCGTGAGATGATGGCCTTTCAGTTAAAGAGCCTCCTCAAAGTTCAGGCATGAAACACGCACACAAACCATCACGCTAGGACTTCATGCCAGGCTCCGCCCCTCCTGTAACGCTGCAGCGATGTAGATTTTACGCAGGAATCGGTTCTGCAAACGGTTCCTCTGTACATAGTTTTTTAAAGTTTTAGTGCAGACGTTACGTCTCTGCAGCCTTACAGGAGGGACTACCACCTTTACCTCCACCTGCACCTCCTCCACTACCTCCACCTGAACCTACACCACCACCACCTCCTCTACCTCCTCCTGCACCTCCACTCTGTGGCCCACACACACACACACACACACACCTTGTGCTTTCTGCTCCTGTGGTTTATAGTTGGCGCTGTGCGCGTGAACTCTGGGGGCTGAAATTCTACCAGGTGTGTAAATAATCACTGTCCCCTTCTGGTGCTTTTTCCCACCAATCAGACGTGTTTACGTTCACGCACATATGTTACAGAGCGAATCATGTGCAGAGAGTCTGCTCGGTCACGTGACCACTGCCACGCGTGTGCTGATCATCTGAAACACGTCAGGCTGTGCTGCTACCTGTACGATGTACAGACTCGTGTAATGGAGCTCTTTTAAGGGCTCTGCGTACAGCCTTCATCTTTATCATCATCATCACTGGGCCTCAGCATGCGCTCACACACACACACACACACACACACCTGGGTTTACACCAGTGAGGAGATTTTGAATGGCGGTGGTGTGTGATCTGGAGGACGGCGTGTGGAGACGAGACACGGGGTGTTGATCATCTCGCTGTCGGTCCTCGTTGGCTGCGGGGACGTGACGTCAGCATCCTGCTGTAGCTTTTATACTGTTTACGTTTTTAAACGGGCCAAAGTGTTAGACGTGTTACACTCATTTTAACTCGCACCTTGTGTCCGTATCGAGTGTGTAATGAGAAACTTTTATCCCGCGTGTCTGTGTGTGTGCGTCTGTGTGTGTGTGCAGGTGTGTGTGTGTGTGTGCAGGTGTGTGTGTGTGTGTGCGCGCGCGTGCAGGTGTGTGTGTGCGCGCGCGTGCAGGTGTGTGTGTGCGCGCGTGCAGGTGTGTGTGTGCGCGCGTGCAGGTGTGTGTGTGCGCGCGTGCAGGTGTGTGTGTGCGCGCGTGCAGGTGTGTGTGTGCGCGCGCGTGCGTGCAGGTGTGTGTGCGCGCGCGTGCGTGCAGGTGTGTGTGCGCGCGCGCGTGCAGGTGTGTGTGTGTCTGCGTCCGTGCAGGTGTGTGTGTGTATGCGTGCAGGTGTGTGTGTGCAGGTGTGCGTGTGCAGGTGTGTGTCTGCGTCTGTGCTTGTGTGTGCACGTGTGTGCGCGTGTGTGTCTGTGTGTGTGCAGGTGTGTGTGCAGGTGTGTGTGTGTGTGTGTGTGTGTGTGTCTGCGTGTGTGCGTGTGTCTGTGCAGGTGTGTGTCCGTGCAGGTGTGTGTGTGTGTGTGTGCGTGTGCAGGTGTGTGTGTGTGTATGCGTGCAGGTGTGTGTGTGCAGGTGTGCGTGTGCAGGTGTGTGTCTGCGTCTGTGCTTGTGTGTGCGCGTGTGTGTCTGTGTGTGTGCAGGTGTGTGTGCAGGTGTGTGCGTGTGCAGGTGTGTGTGTGTGTGTGTGTCTGCGTGTGTGCGTGTGTGCGTGTGTCTGTGCAGGTGTGTGTCCGTGCAGGTGTGTGTGTGTGTGTGCGTGTGCAGGTGTGTGTGTGTGTGTCTGCGTCCGTGTGTGCGCGTGTGTGTGTGTTAACGCCCAGCTGGAGGATGACTGTTTGGAGGCGTGTAAATAATGAAATGTATTAAAGTGTAGAATATTGTATATTAAACGCAGGACTGTTTCAAACCTGCTGAGAAAATATTTTTAGTAAAACACTGAACTCTGGTCACGCAGTAAAACGTGCCTCCAGTCAGATGCTGAACTTATTTTTGTTTAAAAAAAAAATGAAAGAAAATATTTGCCTGTAGCGTGTGGAAATCAGTCAGCGACGTGTCCAGTGTCTGCTGTGATCCTGCACATGCATCAGAGGAACACACACACACACACTGCATGTGCAAAGTAAAAAAATATATAAATCTACTTAAAACATCAGACTTTTACACACACACACACACACACTGATTGTCAGAACAAAGTTTTTACAACAGAAAAAAGTTTGAGATTGTATTTGACGTGTGTGCGCGTGTGTGTGTGCGCGCGCTCGTCGGTTTTTTTCCTCCACACACACCTGAATACACCACCCAATTAATAACCTCCAGCTTTCCCTGAGTGTGTGCGTGTGTGTGCGCGTGTGTGTGTGTGTGTGTGTGTGTGTAAGTCTCTTTCCTGTTAATTGGCTTTGTATTCGTCCCAAACATGAAAAAGTCTTGTTTAGATTAAAGTCTGAAGGCCTTATTATTATTATTATTATTATTATTATTATTATTATTATTATTATTATAATAATTATTATTGTTATTATTATTATTATTATAGTTATTATTATTATTATTATAGTTATTATTATTATTATTATAGTTATTATTAGTATAATAATTATTGTTATTATTGTTATTATTATTATTATTGGAATGTAGTAAATGTTTACAGTCTAATTTGGTTTACAAAAATAATAAATAAATAAACTCCTCCCCTTCCCCCAAACTGTGTGTGTGTTTCTTCATGTTTAAGTGCATGTGAGTGTGTGATGTGATGTGATGTTTATTGTGGACCTGCAGTCCTGGTGAGGGGGTCAGGATTCTGGGCTTTGGGGTCGAAATTGGGTCAGAACCTCTCAGACTTAAATTCATCATCTCAGTAGATGGAGAATAAACCACATTCACACTTTCCTTCACACTGCACAATTTAGTAGCATCTCACCTCCCTCCTGCACACGTACTTTACTCAGTAATGAACACACCTGAGGGAGATGTTCTGTCACTCCAACCTTCTGCTGTACTCACTGAGATGTTTGTTCTGTAGTTACAGTCAGCAGGAGAAAGAAGTCAGATATCAGCAGGAAGACCTGAGATTTCAAAACTGTTTATTTTAGTAAATAGTAAATTTTTTTTTATAGTTTTTCTATAATTAAAGTTTTATCATGTTTTTATGATGTTTATTTTATTAGTCTGATGTTGAGGATCATCATGACTTGAATCCCGTCATTTTCTAAATGTCTAAGATTAGATTTATTTAGTTAGTAGTTTAATGTTAGACTGAATGTTTGGGTTTAATTGGAATATAGTTGATGTTTGTGGACACACAGGTGAGTGTATTGGAGGAGGTGATTATCTTCACCTGTTTCCTACTGAACCTTCATGGAAATTTAAAAGAAATAAACTGCATGTTTCAGAATATTTATTTCAATAAAACATTATTACAGAGAGAGAGAGAGATTATAACTGGTTCAAAACACTGTGATTATAAACCCATAATTCAGCATTGGGTGATTTTGACGTTTAAAATATAAAATGTATAAAATATTCCAAAAATAAAGATTAAAAGTATAAATGCAGGTAATGTGTAACATCTCAGAGTGAAACTGGTTAATACAGGAAACATTAATGTAGATATCAAATCAAAACTGTTGAGATTTTTGTTTTGATGTTTGTCTTGTACAAGTAATTCATCTGTAAAAGTAGAAATCAGTATTAACTGTGTGTGTGTGTGTGTGTGTGTGTGTGTGTGTGTGTGTGTGTTAAAGACACTGTGTGTGTGTGTGTGTGTGTGTGTGTGTGTGTGTGTGTGTGTGTGTGTGTGTGTGTGTGTGTGTTAAAGACACTGTGTGTGTGTGTGTGTGTGTGTGTGTGTGTGTGTGTTAAAGACACTGTGTGTGTGTGTGTGTGTGTGTGTGTGTGTGTGTGTGTGTGTGTGTGTGTGTGTGTGTGTGTGTGTGTGTGTTAAAGACACTGTGTGTGTGTGTGTGTGTGTGTGTGTGTGTGTGTGTGTGTGTGTGTGTTAAAGACACTGTGTGTGTGTGTTAAGGACACTGTGTGTGTGTGTGTGTGTGTGTGTGTGTGTGTGTGTGTGTTAAAGACACTGTGTGTGTGTGTGTGTGTGTGTGTGTGTGTGTGTGTTAAAGACACTGTGTGTGTGTGTGTGTGTGTGTGTGTGTGTGTGTGTGTGTGTGTGTGTGTGTGTGTGTGTGTGTGTGTTAAAGACACTGTGTGTGTGTGTGTGTGTGTGTGTGTGTGTGTGTGTGTGTGTGTGTGTTAAAGACACTGTGTGTGTGTGTGTGTGTGTGTGTGTGTGTGTTAAAGACACTGTGTGTGTGTGTGTGTGTGTGTGTGTGTGTGTGTGTGTGTGTGTTACAGACAGTGTGTGTGTTAAAGACAGTGTGTGTGTTAAAGGTTTACTGTAGAGCGCTGCAGTGAAGTGAGTGTGTAGAGGTTCAGGGAGAACACAGGTGACACACAGCGTTGTGGTGAGACAGACAGTTTAAATCTCTCCATTTGAAGTCTCTCTGAGGATCGATGGCGCCGCAGTGCTGAGAGAGCGGATGCTCAGGTGCTTTTCCTTCATCCCATTTAGAGTACGGAAACGCAGCTTTCCCACTGGTCCAAAACCAAAACCCAAAGAGTCGGCTCTGTACAAGCCCCACCCACAGAGACCCTGCGGGGACACGCCTCCTCCTGAGCTCAGACTCCAACTCCTTCTGTTCAGCTTCAGAATCAATGTTGAGAATTCCAGCCCTGTTCCCGTGCTGACAGTAATCCAGAGCTTTCTCCCAGCTCATAGCCACATCACTCACATGGATGGTGGAAGCTGATGGAGACACAAAACCCCAGAAGGAGGAGGAGGAGGATTTAGAGTGATATCAGA
>NC_139595.1:20083881-20086381 GCF_946808225.1 Silurus aristotelis | reverse complement strand
CTCCACCTATAGAAACTGGGGGAGTGGTTCTCCTCTTCCATCACCAAGCGACTGTGTAATACTGGGGTATGGAGGACAATGGATTTCAGTGCCATGCATTAATAATTATGACGTCACTCTGTGCTACAGTAAGTGATGTTTTTCCAAACAGTACATTTCTCTCAGCAGTCTTGTGTATTTACACTAGAACACAGCTGGTGTGAGTCTCTGTCTCTGATATCACTCTAAATCCTCCTCCTCCTCCTTCTGGGGTTTTGTGTCTCCATCAGCTTCCACCATCCATGTGAGTGATGTGGCTATGAGCTGGGAGAAAGCTCTGGATTACTGTCAGCACGGGAACAGGGCTGGAATTCTCAACATTGATTCTGAAGCTGAACAGAAGGAGTTGGAGTCTGAGCTCAGGAGGAGGCGTGTCCCCGCAGGGTCTCTGTGGGTGGAGCTTGGACCGAAGCGTCTCTCTGAGCTGAAGGTGTCGTCCGTTCCACTGACCTGCGAGGACGTGAAGAGACAGACAGAATCTCCACCGTCTCGCTGTCCTGCTGACACACACACAGCAGGAGCAGAACCTGAGTATGTGATGGACTCGACTGAACTTCGGGTCGCGTGTAGACTGAAGTAAAAGTGCATTAATCCACATTCTCTGCTCACTGACCTTCTCTACATTCACCTGCATTTCATTTACATTTTTACCTTTAAAAAATATATAAAATGTTTCTTTGGTTAATGAAAGTTAAAGGTGCAGAATATCTTAAATTAATACTGCCAGATGTTTTGGGTTTCTTTCTCAGTGAGTGATGGAACATTACCTACATGATCTACTGGGTTTGTTCTTAATAGGATCTTCACTGATGTTAATAATCATAAAATAATATTCTATTGATTATAAAATGTAAGCTGCTGTTTAACATGAATAAATAATTAGATCTTCATTCTTCACTTTGGTCTGATGATCTGTTTATTTTCACATCATATAAAACCTTAAAACACTCAGTTTATTTATTTATTACATTTGTATCACATTCTGGGTTTTAATTGTTTAACATTTGGTTTATTTTATTGTTATTGTTGTTTTCTTCTCTGCAAGTGAATGTCTTTTATTTTGGAAACGCGGCCACAACAGTGCATTGTGGGAGGTTTATCCTTTAACTCAGTGAAATTGAGTATAAATGGTTCCTCTGATGTAAATAGTAACTACAATTGTTGAGTTTTTTTTTATATTAAACACGTCTTTATGATATTTATACATTTAATGTGTTTTATATTTCCGGCGTCTTTAACATGGAGGACTTTTATTATGAAATGTACAATATACAGAGCCGGAAGTGCTGGTGGAATCACCTCGAGCTGTATAAAGAGTATTTATTAGATCAGGATCAGGAGTGTGTTCATGTGGAGTTCAGACACACAGAGCGGAGCAGGAACACAGGAAGGTCTTTATAAAGGTGTTCATCAGCGCTGTGGAGTCAGGAAGAAATGAGCGCCGTGTAACTGAACAACAGACTGAGATCTACTGAGATCTACTCTGATCTACTCTCTATTCTCTTTATACCACAGTAAGATCATCAATATAATATTATTAAACCTAATTACTTATTATTATCATTATTATTATTATTATTGTTATTATTTTTATTATTGGTGCACCCAGAGGGAAACATGTTCATAAACGTTCCCTTCTAAGGATGTGGAGGATGATGATGTGGATAAAGGTGATGAGGAGGGTGATGATGAAGAGGGTGATGTTAATGATGAGGGTAGTGAGGGTGAGGATGATGATGGTGAGTGTTGTGAGAGTGAGGATAATGATGATGTTGAGGGTGGTGAGGGTGATGGTGGTGATGATGAGGGTGATGATGGTGATGATGATGATGATGATGAGGGTGATGATGATGATGATGATGATGATGATGAGGATGATGATGAGGGTGATGAGGGTGATGATGATGAGGATGATGATGAGGGTGATGATGATGAGGATGATGATGAGGGTGATGATGAGGCTGATGTTAATGAGGATGATGAGGGTGATGGTGAGGATGATGAGGGTGATGGTGAGGATGATGAGGGTGATGTTGAGGATGGTGAGGGTGATGATGATGATGGTGAGTGTTGTGAGAGTGAGGATAATGATGATGTTGAGGGTGATGGTGATGATGATGAGGGTGATGATGATGAGGATGATGATGAGGGTGATGTTGGTGATGATGATGAGGATGATGATGATGAGGGTGATGATGATGAGGATGATGATGAGGGTGATGATGAGGCTGATGTTAATGAGGATGATGAGGGTGATGGTGAGGATGATGAGGGTGATGGTGAGGATGATGAGGGTGATGTTGAGCATGGTGAGGGTGATGATGATGATGGGGGTGATGTTGAGGATGGTGAGGGTGAGGGTAATGATGAGGGTGATGTTGAGGATGATGAGGGTGATGATGGTGAGGGTATGATGATAAGGGTGATGTTGAGGATGGTGAGGGTGATGATGGTGAGGGTA